>NC_142748.1:3546633-3696633 GCF_051943395.1 Hippocampus bargibanti | reverse complement strand
ACATTTATGTGGTAACACAAAATTAATTTTGTCATAAGACAAAAATAATACTATTCTATGAATGTACTTGTAATGATGTGCACCAAAACAATGAGTTGTGATTGACAGCTTAGTGGGCCACAACCACACTGGTTCAGTCCAATGTGTCCAATGAACAAAAATACATTTGACACCCCCTAGTTCTTTCAGTGAACCGACCGGTCATCTGACCTGCAATGAACTCTCGACCATCCCAGTGTACATCCCATCTTCTGCCCAAAGTCAGTTTGGAGAGGCTCCGTCAACACTCTAGATCCCAATAAGGGCAAAGGCTGGAAGAAACAAATGGATACATTACAATCTATTTACTGATCAAAAACCATTCAATAGCACGAATAATATAATCATGATACATCGGCAGAGTGCATTTTGTGCGGAAAGATATAAACGGACACGTGTACTCCAACCCGACTATTTCCAGAGAAAAATAAACAAAGCGAGCGTGATCGGCCCGTGTGTAATGTGTGCACGTCTGTCATGTCTGGAGTTTGACTCACGACTTGTTGACATTCATCAGCTGAGTGGAAGCGGCTTATCTTAATGAGACTGTGAAGCGGGAAGACGGGATCAGGCTCCATAACAGTACTGATGCGCGCACACACACATAAAAACACAGAGCCACGTGCACCAACGCAAACAGAGTCATTTTCTGTTTCAACCGCAGTACATCATCCATATTACTGTAAGTCAAGCCTGTACAGATAAACAAGTGTACATTAGCGGGCATGCTAATCGATTTATTCGCCCTTGCGCAAACACAAACTGGACGGGATTTGTTTTGAGTCTAAAATTTTACAAAGACTACAATGCTCAGGGTTGTCCCGTTTCGAGCCGTCAGCGTTGATGACAACGGCATCATTTTTCATCCAACCATTGTTTCAAATGTTTACAATCACAAGTTGCCATTTGACTCGCAAAATAGATCAGTATGCATTTAAAATAATGTTATTCGATAAATATTGATTACAATGGTAGACTGTATAATTTTGGCTTCATATGTCCCCAAACCCAATTGAGGAAATTGTCATATTTTCCTGTGTATAAGGCGCACCTAAAAGCCTTGATTTTCTTCAAAAGATGACCCTGCACCTTATACGCCGGTGCACCTTATATGTGAAATATATATTGAGCCACAACTGGTCTTGCTACTAGTGTCAACAGCCACTGACTCAATTTCCCCCTGTAGAAGAAGTCGTGCATAACCCAAGCCTCTACTGTAGCGAAAACCTTTACATTTTTATATATTTATATATATCATATTTAGATTTGTTTTCATTTATTGAAGGTGCACCTTATAGTCCAGTGTGCCTTATATATGGAAAATGTTTGAAAATGCACCATTCTTTGCGGATGCGCCCTATACTTCGGTGCGCCTTACACACCGGAAAATATAGTACTCATTTTTTGCCACTAAAATGTTACGTTTTCAGAGATTTTTTAAATATTTTTATTTGTAAATTGGACCATATGAATTTTAATATGCGTTACAATTTACCACTAAAAAAAAAAAATCCAACTACTGCAAAATCAAACTGTAATTCATTAATTACATGATTATTTTAATGCAAGAAAAACAGGATTAGCTCCATAAAAAAACAGGTGATTCCAAATCACTTTAAAAAATAATCCAGAAAAGTCTTGCTGCCTCTCTAATTTAAATAAAATTAAAATTCCGTGAATAATGATCGACAAATTTGCATGCACTGCTATATTGTGTTTTGTCAAGCATTGATGGTTTCTATAACTGCATTTTTTTTCCATAGAAATCAATTTCAATCATATAAAGGGCAGATAACAAAGAGCAAGCCAAATGAACTCAAGTTGGACTACTTTAGCATTCGGTACTTAGTCTCAGCATACGTGTCATTCCAGAGAGGAAAAAATTAGCAGCATTTGCGCACACCACGCACACATACACGGGCCACATGGTTTTGTTTGGGGTTCCTTGTCAATTTAGTGCAATACAGTGGACTGCTGGGCAACTACTGAAGTATAAGCGTACACATTCCCACTATTGCACACACACAACTTGACCAGCGCAGTGAGGCCACTAGGGTTACGGTGCCCTTACCGAGGTCTAATGAGACGAAGAACAACCCGTGTAACAGATGGTCCTCTGGTCATATGAGGGCCCCTGAAGTCACTCGACTCCATGGAACCTCATCACTATGATTGCCCAGTATTTGCCTATTCACGCCGTATGCACACATACATACACACACGACCTTGTTTGGCACTTGGGTACGTATGCTTCTTCCATCGCTTTCCCTGCGGTCCATGATACGGAGGCTATATACGGGATATTCCTGTGAATATCAATATAAGAGAATACATAAAAAGGCAATGTGGACATTCAGAAAGGGTGGACATTCAGATTTATGACAAATTATTTGGTCTCATTGGTTAAAAAGGGCATATAAAGTGTTAATGAATATGACATTTGAGTGGCTAACTTTCTAAACACTACATTTACAATGACATTTGTCATTTGGCACTTCATGTTTCATGAAACCATTTCAATGAAACGTGGATTGCACTTCAGAAGCACTGTACTTATGCCATATAGTTATAAGTCTACTTGTGGTTCAAAATGAAACAGAAAAAAAAATACTGTTTTGTTTATATGTGCCCAGAAATTAATCAATCCACGTTACCCTAGTCTGAGAAATCGGAAATGGCTGTCTGGACGGCGTAAGGGAGCCGCCGTGTGGAGACAAAAGGCATGACATCCTGTTTGGTTTTGCTATGCCTCCTAAATTAGAAATAAATAGTTATGAGAATGAAAACAAAAAAACTTACATAATCTCACAATGAATAAAATCTAATTAACAGCAGTAGAAATTAACATCATATTTAGGAGTAAGAATGATATAATAAAACGCGAGGCAGCACAGAAATAAGAATTACAAAGTAATGAAGTTAAGTCATGTGTGCTTCCAGCATGGTCCTTATTCTCACTTCTTTTTTTAATAATTATAATTTGTTATAATTAATTCTAAGTGACTTTCACAGTCATTTGGAAAACGAGTCTCAATATGTTTGCCAGACCCAATCCTTATTCCACTACTTAAAAAATTTCCACCACCGACAAAATCGACCCTTAAGATTATCAGTGTCTTCATTAAGAGGCTACCAGAGTATATTAGAGTAACGACACCACCTCTTCAAGATTCGGACTGAAGGTGGATATGCCAATTAGACACTGATATCCAGTCTTGCAGTTTTGTCCAAAACTATTGCAGTGCGCCACTGCCGAATGATTTCCTGGCTACCTCAGACATGGCCCTTTCTTTGTACTTGATCATTTTCCATCTACTGTATTAAAAGAACTACTTGGTATGTTAACTCTCAATTCATTCTTAAAACACAAATATAATATACAATGTAAAGCGGTTCATCTCCAGCCTTCTAAAATATTTCTGGAATTTCTCATCTAAGTACAGTGAGACCTCAACTTACAAACACCTCAACTTACAAACTTTTTGTCTTCCAAACGTCAAATTTCTGAAAATTAAACCTTATAATAAGCACTATTTTCATAATACACACCCACCACGGCTGGCGGAGTGATCTTTGGCGGAAGCACACGACGGAACAGCACCAGAGGTTAAGTTACCAACAGTCCTTATGGAAGGTGACTGTCCTTCCATAAGCCATCAACGACCATCAAAAAGGTAAATAAAACTTTATTTTACAGCACAGTTTATTTCTTTAATTACAGTCCTCATGTAATGCGACTCTCCTTCCAAACAGCAATTCCCTTTGACCTTCGACGTTCAATGCCATTCCATCAAGCCAAAAATGATGTAAATAAAGTGACTTTATGATACAATGCAGTGTATTTCTTTCATTACAATACAGTAGCACATTTATTATACATAGAATAAGGTATGTTGTGTGTAGTTTTAGTTGAAAAGTATATTTTATGGAAACTCAGGAACGGATTATTCCCATTTTAATGGTTTCCTATGGGAATTTGTTTTTTGAGATACACACTCGCCTTACACACTCTGTCTGGGAACCAATTAAGTTCATAAGTTGAGGTCTCACTGTAACTGCAATACCGGACAATTATTTACAAATAACTCAAATTTAGCTGCAGAGCATTTTGAGACACACAACAGTGATTCAAACTATCTAATATACAAATGAATGACATTTGTATTAAACACACACCATTGAACTAATTTTATCTAAAAACATTCAAGCGACGGATCCAAATGGCACAGATGTGGTGCTGCCCAAACGCTCACTTGCAGACAAGTCAAACAAAAAAAAAACACATTTCAAAAAAAATTGACAGGTATTATGAGACACCCTGCTTGCTTATTTACAGTAATATTTTACGAACCTGTCTCTTGTTCTTTCTTTTCTCCATATTGTCTGTCTCGCCAGTGTCTGCATGGCTTTCAGACGTGCATCCAGCGACAGCAATGCTATTTCATCAGGGGGGAAAGAAAATAAATTAGCAGTTATAATACAATGAATAGTTACATTAACTGTGTCTCCGTCATTACTGTAGTCAAAAGTTGTTTTGTTGTTGTTTTCTTCTTCCAGCAAGAATTCTCAAATGGACTGATTTGTGGCCCTTGTTTTAAATTGATGTGTTTCCTAAAATGCTGTGAGGGGGAAAAAGCGTGAGTTTACAGGGAATAAATGACCACCACACCGGGGATTCCGAGCCTCCTGCACACGATACAAAGTATGCAAATACACCAAAAAGGAGATGTTATATAAATACAGTAATATAAACGTTTTCGCTTCATTCCTCCTGCGGTCAGGACGTTCATGTAATGACAATAGACTGCCAGTAGATGGCGGTGCTGGATCACTTGTACCAAAGCCATCATTCTACCTGTACAATGCGGTACCATTGATTTGTCGTAAATTTTGCAAGACATGCGTAATTCTAGGACTGCTCTTAACAAATACACAGAAAATAGTTGTAACAAAACCAGATTACACGAGGTACAATGAAACATCTGTACAAAGAAATGTTCTTTAGTTCCAAGTTCCTCTCACAAGATTAGCTTCGTTCCTATTGCGGTCAGGACGTTCATGTAATGATAACAAACTGCCAGAAGATGGCGGTGCCGGATCACTTGTACCAAAGCTTCATAGAAAGAACTAAAAAATGTCGTCATTGTTCTGTCTTTAATGTAAATACTAAATATAATTTCAATTCAGTTGCAATAGGTGTACGTATTTCAAGTTTACAATAAGGAGATGAGTTGACTGTACAATTGTTGAGTTTCAAAGAAGATCACATACACAATATGGTGGGTTCTACCTGTACAATGCAGTGCCATTAATTTGTCGTCACATTTGCAGGATAGGCGTCATTACAGGACTACTGGTTAACGAATACACAGAAAATAGATATTACAAAACCAGTTTCCACGAGGTACAATGAAACATCTTTACAAAGAAGTGTTCTTTCGTTCCCCGTTCCTCTCACGCGGTTAGCTTCGTTCCGACTGTAGTCGTTCATGTAATGACAACAAACTGCCAGAAGATGGCGGTGCCTGATCACTTGTACCGAAGCTATCTTAGAAAGAACAAAAAATGTCGTCATTGTTCAGTATTTAATAAATATAGTCAATGTAATTTAAATTCAGTTGCAATAGGTGTACGTCTTTAAATTTTACAATAAGCGGATGAGTCGACTTTACATTTGTTGAGTTTCAAAGATGCTCACATACACAATATGGTGGCTTCTACCTGTACAATGCGGTGCCATTAATTTGTCGTCACATTTGCAGGATAGGCGTCATTACAGGACTGCTGCTTAACAATATACACAGAAAATAGTTATTGCAAAACTAGCTAACACGAGGTACAATGAAACATCTGTATAAAGAACTGTATGTCAGTTCTCAGTTCCTCTCATGTGATTAGCATAATGAAAAATCAACTCAAGTACTTTGCATGTCTATTCCAGGACTTTGACGAACTACAAAGCTTCAGTTCACTCAAAAGATTGGAAATGTGCACACTACAGCAAAGAACACATTGATGCTGTGAAGGGGCGAGGGAAGGTGAGACAATTGAACTGTGGAAGTGGCGTGCGTGGATACAAGCCTGCATAAAGTGTAGTACGTAAGCTCAGTTTTACATTCACAGTTGCAGAGGAACATTAAATTTCAGACAATAAACAAACATTTCTCCTCGGGCACGGACTTGAATATTTTATGAGTGTGTACAAGTGTCTCTTACCTTTACACACACACACAAACACACACATGCGCACACAATCTATGAACGGCAGCAACCGGCAGTCCTCATTTCTTTGTTGACGTACTCTTGCAACTGAAACTTGGGCTCATCGGGCTCCTTCATGGTCCTGTGCTTCAGCTCCCTAACAAAGACAGACACAGAAGACGGTTATGTCACAAAATCATTTTTGCCAGATAGGAACGGACCTCATTAGAGTAGAACCAGGGCCTATCCCAGCTGACTTTATGCAAGACTGGTCGCCGGCCATTAGGAGGCCAGTAAACTGCAGTCTGAGTTTATTTGAAAAGCAGCGCCGAGTTTGTTTGTTTATTTTGAAACATCTCCTTATAATTTGACAATATTAAATAACTGGATGGATGACAGTTTAAAAGGGAATGCAAGTACAGTAAAGTCTCGTTATATCGATATTCTCGGGAGTCGGAAAAAATATCGATATAACCGGACTATCGATATATCCGATCCTGCGGCATGTAAATTTTCTCCTTGCGTTCATAGAAATAGTATCGTAATAAGCAGTACTATCGATATAACCAATATCGATATAACGAGACTTTACTGTATTTTTCCCAACTAGTGTATTTTAACCATTTTAAGCACTAATAATGATAACATCACTATCATGAATGTTCTTCCTTGATGGGTCATCCAAGGTGGATGGGTCAATCTACTTCCTATCTTCCTGCACTGGGGGGAAAACGGTGCATTGAATTATCAGAATTTTATTTTGTCAAGTAATTGCACAAAATAAAACAATCTACACCCAGACAATATTTTTTTGTTAGATACAGTAAAGTCTCGTTATATCGATATTCTCGGGAGTCGGAAAAAATATTGATATAACCGGACTATCGATATATCCGATCCTGCGGCATGTAAATTTTCTCCTTGCGTTCATAGAAATAGTATCGTAATAAGCAGTACTATCGATATAACCAATATCGATATAACAAGACTTTACTGTATATGGTTAACTGATTGTGTAGCGCAGGGGTGTCAAAGTCATTTTTTGCCACGGGCCACATTGTAGTCATGGTTTCCTCTCGAGTGCCGTTATGAATTTGGGGAACCCATTAGAATGTTTAAATCCCTTTAAATATTACATATAGAGCACACAGGAAATTAATGAATAACTCGTTTTCAAATCTGAAGTCAAGAATAATGACTTTTATTGTGGTTGACATCCAAAAATATGACATTTTGGCTCAGATTTTAGCAATCATCATGGAATTTAACAAGTTTGATTTGCTTTCGCGGGCCGAAAAAATGATGCGGTGGGCCGGATTTGGCCCGCAGGCCTTGATTTTGACACCTTTGGTGTAGCGGTTCACTTGTTTGACATTGGTGCAGGTGGGACTACTGATCCACTTCCAAATGGAAGTAGCAGTTCCTCCTACCAAAAAATATTCACGATCGTTCACAGGAAATGATAAATTGCCCAAAGATATTGTTTGATTATGCAATCTTTGGCACATAAGATAGATCGATAGTCAGTTGAGCTGATGCGTTTATTGCTCTGACCTTTTCACTTGGCTTTGCATTTATTCTCTCCTGCATTCTTAGCGGTTAAGATGAGGTTTGGGGCACATGGTGACATTTGGTAAGATGAAGGCCAACATCCGTTTAGATTGAAACGCCATTCCGGTTGCTTCTAATTAACGACACGCTCCACCACTACCAATGAAAGAATGTGATGGAGCTGCAGTGTGTGCATACAGGCGCACAATTCGAATTGAATGATAATAGAGCACGCACTAAGCTCATTTCAATATTGCTCGCTGCACCGAGGCAGATAGTACGCATTGCTGCGAAGAGGGAATGGAAAACAAGCCGTCAATGGATACAGAGATCACAAAAAACACTGCTTCGATACTGAAGTGAAACAATTGGAAAAAAGTGAGCATAACTTGAGAAATGAAAACCGTGACATAACCGGAAGGTCAGTTTGGGTGGTTATGGGATGAATTTTGGAAGTTGTAACTCACTTGGCCACAGCGGTGAAGGCCAGCTCAACATTCAGTCCAGATCTGGCGCTGGTCTCCATGAAGGGCACCCCAAACTCCTGCATTAAAATAAAAAAGTCAATCATTCAATAAAAATCATAATAATAATAACAAAAAAAGTACGAAGAAAACAGGGACATAGATGCCAGATATATACTATACAATAGGTTCACAAGTGAGGATATCCCTCAAAGGCATTTATTTATTTGCTAATGTATTTATATATTTATTTATTTGTGTATTTCCAGATTTATTTATTTATTTGGTAATTTATTTGTTCACGTGTCTATTTATTTATTTATTTATTTATTGCTATATTTATTGCTATACTTATTGCTATATTTATTTATTGCTATATTTATTTATTTATTTATTTATTTATTCATTCATTTATTTGTGTATTTCCAAATGTATTTAGTTTTTATTTATTCATTCAGTAATTTATTTATGTATTTATTTATTTGGTTATTTACTTTTGTATTTCTATATCAACTTTTTATTTGGTAATGTATTTGTTTATGTATCTATTTATTTATGTATTGCCGTATTTCTTTATTTTATGTGTGTGTTTCCGTATTTATTTATTATTTATTTATGCTGTACTATATGTATGTATTTATTTACTTGGTAATGTATTTGTTCATCTGTTTATTTGTTCATTTATTTCTGTATTTATTTATGTATTCATTTATTTCTGTATTCATTTTTTTCTGTATTTATTTATTTATTTCTGTATTTATTTCTGTATTTATTTATCTATGTGTTTCCGTATTTATTTATTATTTATTTATGCTGTAATATATTTATGTATTTATTTGGTAATGTATTTGTTTATCTGTTTATTTGTTCATTTATTTCTGTATTTATTTATTTCTGTATTCATTTATTTCTGTATTCATTTATTTCTGTATTCATTTATGTATTTATTTATTTATGTATTTATTTATTTATGTATTTATTTATTTCTGTATTTATTTATTTCTGTATTCATTTATTTCTGTATTCATTTCTGTATTATTTTTTTTCTGTATTTATTTATTTCTGTATTTATGTATTTATTTATTTATTTATTTCTGTATTTATTTATGTGTTTATCTATTTGTTTATCTATTTATTTATTTATGTATGTATGTATGTATTTATTTATTTATTTATTTGGCAATGTATTAGTTCAGTTACCTATTTATTAGTGTGTATCTATTTATCTATTTAGTTATTTTGCTATTTATTTTGCTATTTATCTATTCATCTAGCTATTTATTTGTTTAGCTATTTATTTATTTGTTTGTTGATGTATATATTTATTTGCATCGGCCAAAACTGAACCATTTCTATGGAACCCATCCTCTTAACCGTGATGCAGTCTTTGCGGCTAGGCTCTAAATGACACTTATGTACCCCATCCCCAACCCATATCTTTTAGTTATGCGCCATGAGGGTAACAATTGAACTCAGAGCGACGAGAATGAGAGTGATGACATCAAATGCAACACTCCAGCTCTCAATGCCGAAGAGACCTTTCAACACGAACAAGTGACATAACGGAGGGTGGTGAGAGAATTTTCACAGACTCACTTTTGTTGCCAGTGTTTCAAGATTCACGGCTGTGTGCTTTCATGTCGTCTCATGAAAACTTCAAAAAGACCGTTTTACATAAACATCAAGGGTGTTCTCACTTTTGCGAGTTCCTTTATTTCAGTGCGTGAGCTTGTTTTTTTACAAATGCCAGAGAGGGCTAACATTTCAATGGGTACACTACTTTGCAGCTTTAAAATGATTTTTTTTTTGTTACGATTATAAGTTGAAAGGGCACCAACACGCTCATTGACCACCAGCGAGTCACAAAGGCTAATAACTTTTGGCGCGAGAGCGCAAGCCTTCACAAAAGAGAGATGTGCGGTTGGATATAACGTTTCTGTAAAAAGGTCAGCAACGGTTTTCCATCGATAAACATTTTTTCCTTGACTCCTCCATACCTACAACCGCTTGCTCAATCGAATGGCGGTCAACACAACCTATTATCGAAACACGAAGAAAGAGGGACTGTTTTTCTCCCATGATGACATCATAAACAGAAGGTCATCTGCAACAACAAAAATATGGCCCTTATTCTGTTCCCAAAAAAATAGCAGACAACAACGATGACATGAATAAAGTAGCATAATTAGTTAGCTCGCGGCGGCGCATCTTCAATATTTCTTTCTACTATGGATTGGATTAGATTGGATTAGCCTTTATTAGTCTCGTAGTGAAGAAATTTATATGTACCAGCAGCAAAGTTATGAGAGGAAGACGAAAGGAAAGGAAGAAGTAGAAAAACAAAATACAGAAGCTGCTGTAAAGGCAGCCCCTCTCGTGGCGCCATCTTGAAGTCAAAACAACAAGAACAAAACAAAATAATGTGATTCATTCAAGTCATTCAATCTTCCTGCACCCTGTTTTTTATATGAAGCAGTTCTAGATGAAAGAGGATCAAAGCGTCCTTTTCACCAGTGGCTAAACGACATCATGGTGAAATGCGTACATCTGCTACAAGCTAAATGTTGAAAGCGAACGTCAAGCTGACAAAAACAGACTGTCTCACATCTCCTGTCCTATGTACTGTAAATCCGCTTCAATTCCAAGCCGCGACAGTTCCACATACGCACTAGAGAATACTGAAACAACTCTTGCGATAAGCGTCTTACCGGACAAAAGCACAGACCATCATTCGGATTACTTCCATCTCCCGAATGCCCCCTAAGTTCACGGCCATCTTTTGTGTCTCACATTTAGATTCACTGTGTGTATTCCACCATGACACTCGTCTTCCTTTGTGTCCCTACATTGACAGCTGATGCGCTTCGGTAAACACTCCCCCATACCCACCCGCCCTCCGACTTATGCTCGTGTACACCGCTTGAAGCGTATCTGAATGTAATAGCCTGGAAAATTAAGTCAGCAAAGCCTTCCCGCTTTGCCGATCATCCACGTTAAACAATAACAACACAAAGGGGTGGCCATGAATACGTCAATACATATGCTAATTCAGACAACGTGCAATCGTTAAACGTGTAACCGGTGGGTTTTCGAAGGGCATTTACCTTGGCCAGTTTTTCTCCCTCCTCTCGTTTCACCACCCTGTCATGGTTGGAGTCGGCCTGGGAAACATCTTAGCATGTTTATACTTGCATGGAAACATCTGTATATACAATATAAGATTGTGGCAATATTACACCATCGTTAATGTCACATATATTGACTAATAGAGAAGTTTCTATCTGAACATTTGTCATTTTAAGGCAAACGCCCAACGCTGTGAACAAACTACCACATGATCTGAAGTGCAAATCAATTACAGCGAGACCTCAACTTACGAACACCTCAACTTACAAACTTTTTGTCTTACAAACGTCAAATTTATGAAAATTAAACCTTATAATCAGCACTATTTTCATAATACACACCCACCACGACTGGCGGAGTGATCTTCGGCGGAAGCACACAACCAAACAGCACCAGAGGTTAAGTTACCAACAGTCCTTATGGAAGGTGATTCTCCTTCCATAAGCCATCAACGACCATCAAAAAGGTAAATAAAACTTTCTTTTACAGCACAGTTTATTTCTTTAATTACATTCGTCATTTAATGCACCTCTCTTTCCAAACAGCAATTCCCCTTGACCTTCGACCTCAAACGCCATTCCATCAAGCCATAAATGACCACCACAAATAAAGTGACTTTATGATACAATGCAGTGTATTTCTTTCATTACAATACAATAGCACATTTATTATACATAGAATAAGGTATTTTGTGTGTAGTTTTAAGGCTTATTTAGTTGAAAAGTATATTTTATGGAAACCCGGGAACGGATTATTCCCATTTTAATGGTTTCCTATGGGAAATTTATTTTTGAGATACACACTTTTCGCCTTACACACTCTGTCTGGGAACCAATTAAGTTCGTAAGTTGAGGTCTCACTGTACTTTTTATCAATCAGCGGTGCAACCTCGCCACGTTCTCGTTCGTGACTTGTAGGCCTTTTCTTTCTGATTACCATCTATCAATGGCGTCCATGACGAGATCTCACCTTGTTGTCTAGCAGCATGACGACGACATCCTTCTGGGTGTATTCGTAGATCTCCGTCAACCATGCCTGCGCAAAGATAAGGTCAGAGTGAATGTGAAATTAAAAATGGGGGGTGGGGGGGGCTGAAGTGGGAGGAGGATGATTGATGGATAAATGCAAGTCAAAAAGGACAATTGTTTTGAAATTAGATTAGAGTAGATTGAGTGCATGTTCTATCAAAAATGTACATTTTACAGCAGCAAAAACAAAATACAGGAGCTGCTGTCAAGGCAGCCACTCTCGCGGCACCATATTGAAGTCAAAACAAAACAAAAAAAACTAATGTGACAACACAAAAGATAAATACAGTCATTCAATCTGAAAAAAAATGCTGCAGTTCTAGATGAAAGAGGAGAGGATCAAAGCCTCCTTCTCACCAGTGGAATGTGCACGTTTGCTACAAGCTAAGTTTTGAAAGCAAACACGAAGCTGTAGCATCCATTGATGCAAAGAGATTGTCTCGCATCTCTTGCCCCACGTAAATCCGCTTCAATTCCAAGCCGCGATTTACAGTTCCATATATGCACAGTTTCCATATATGCTCCTCAAACCATGCATCTATCAAGCCGCAGATACACACAAAGCAGCAACGCACACTTCAAAACGCTAAACGCTAACTCCAGCGTCACTTTCGACACCGTCATCGCACTCTACCTTGTTATCAGACACTCAATGGAATTGTTTCATTGTTTTGAAAAGCTTTTATTCTCTGCTACTTCATGTACTTCACCTGCGAGACAAAGAATATGACTAGACCCCCCCCCTAAACCCCAACCCACAATATAGAACAATTCTCAGTCACTTCAATCGCACTTGTGTGACAAGCTTTTTATCAATTATGACTGTGTGTGTCATTTGTCAAAGTGAATTACTAATGCATAGTTATTTACAGCAAAGTCGCTTGTCCTACTTTTATTTCTTTTTCCAATTAGCCCACATCATTGTAGGGCTAATCGGTTCTGGTAATTACCGTCTCTGAGAATCACATCTAAATCCAATTAGAAACCCCCCCGATGGTGTACAATAACAATGAAAAAAAAACCTTGGAGTAAATGTTGCCGGTAAAATGAATGCGGGACGGTGTTAATGGTTTTATAAACGCAATTGTGCAAAGTGGCGAAAAGATTTTTAGAAACACCACTTTCAGTGAAGATCATCATCTTAGAGGGCCATCTATGGGATAAAAGTGATTTATTTTGAAGCAAAGAGAATGGGAAATAACAATTTGGAATGTCCTGAAAAAGAAGAAGCCATCTGGCGTGCTGAGCAACAGACGTCGGACAGGTCGGCCAAGGATTTGGACAGTAGTTGATGACAGAAACATTGCTATAACACAATCCACTGTTCAAAGAAGACAACAACAAATTCATTTGTGGTATCATGTATCGGAATTTACACATTTAATCCAAAGTGCTAAAAAAGGGCACAATTTCGAGTGTGTGTTTTTAAAATGTGTTATTTTAAATGATGCTTTTTTTCAAAAAATGTCAATGGATGGTCTCAGTGAATGCATAATGACGACTAACCTTTTTAGGGACGGCGAAAATTGCATTTTCTGTGTAGCTCACGCTCTTGTTTCTACTTATAATTGTATTTTATTTATTGCATTGTATTTGTGATTAGATTTTATTTATTTAGTACCGATGCTTGTCTGTGACTGTAAAGTGTCCTTGAGAGCTTTGAAAGGCGCTTAAAATGTAATGTATTATTATTATTATTATTTATTATTATAAAAGGTGAAAGAGTGGGTTTAAATCAGGGGTGTCAGTCATTTTTTTGCCGCGGGCCACATTGTTGTTATGGTTTCCTCTCGAGGGCCGTTATGAATTTGGGGAAGAATTTGAATGTTTAATCACCACCACATATTACATATAGAGCGCACTGCAAATTAATGACTAACTAGTTTTCAAATCTGAAGTCAAGAATAATGAGTTTTATTGTGGTTTACATCCAAAAATATGAAATTTTGGGTAGCATTTTAGCAAGCATCATGGAATTTCACACGTTTTATTTGCTTTCACGGACCGAAAAAAAATGATGTGGCGGGCCAGATTTGGCCCCCGGGCCTTCAATTTGACACCTGTGGTTTACATGTTCATGATTTTGGGCCTGACTCTGTATGTATGACTCAGACTGTTTCATGAAGCTTCATTTAGGGCTTAGGTGAAAAGCAAATGAAACACTTTGATTTCCTTAGCCTGATTCTGCTTGCTAGCTCTCATTCGTAATATCATCATCAAGTGAATCCCATTCACGTAATCCCCACTTTCATCCGCAGGTTTACCCAAAGCCTCGTTCTCTTCTCGCATGGGTTTACATCCCTTCATTATATCGAGCTCGTGTCAGTGAGTGCACCTAGCGGCCTTGACTGTCGACAACCCGCCAATTATTGACTGGGATGGTCTTGAAAAAGCTGGCTAGTGGGTGGATTACAAGAAAAGTAGTAGAAGTAACACGGCTTCTAAAATTGTGATCTAGCTTCAAAGCCATCACGGTCAATGAGAGTTCATGCCGTGGGTGGGGGAACAGAAGTCGGCGACGACACGTGTGCCGTCGCGTGGGTGTTTTGGTGTGTCGTAGCCCACGTGTGATGGTCTCTGATTGATATCAAGGTCAAAAGACGTTTTATTTTCAGCGACGAGTGAAAAGAGATGCAAAAGGGTGTCCAGAATGTATTTTTAGTTGGTCGACGAGAATCAAAGCGCTTTGGGAGATCTAATAATAGACAGCGTTTGCGACGCAGTGTCATATTCTAACTCGCGTGATCCTTAGTGCTGCATTTCAAAGAAAAACACGTCAAGTCAGGTTGCTGTATTAGCTTGTTTACAAAAGGAAATCTTACAACATATCTACAGTGCGTTAGCCTTTCGATGGCATTTGGCATTGTGCGTTAGCATTAACCTATCAGACACTCCAACAAATTTTCACACAACACCATCCTGATTTTTAATCCATTCCCAAGCATGTGGATTCACTCTTGCTGTCAAGTGCACGTTAATAACACTTCAGGTTACCCTGTGAGCTGCTGATATGACTGCTAACGTTGTTGAGCTACTTGTGCGTTGCATAGCAAAATGCACAGAGGAGCAGCCGACAGTCGTTTTGTGCAAAGCTTGAGGAATTAGGATATTATGGTACAGTGAGACCTCAACTTACAAACACCTTATCTTACAAACGTCAAATTTCTGAAAATTAAACCTTATAATAAGCACTATTTTCATAATACACACCCACCACGGCTGGCGGAGTGATCTTCGGCGGAAGCACACGACCGAACAGCACCAGAGGTTAAGTTACCAACAGTCCTTATGGAAGGTGACTCTCCTTCCATAAGCCATCAACGACCATCAAAAAGGTCAATAAAACTTTATTTTACAGCACAGTTTATTTCTTTAATTACAGTCCTCATGTAATGTGCCTCTCTTTCCAAACAGCAATTCCCTTTGACCTCCAACGCCATTCCATCAAGCCATAAATGACCGTCACAAATGTAAATAAAGTGACTTTATGATACAATGCAGTGTATTTCTTTCATTACAATACAATAGCACATTTATTATACATAGAATAAGGTATGTTGTGTGTAGTTTTAAGGCTTATTTAGTTGAAAAGTATATTTTATGCAAACCCGGGAACGGATTATTCCCATTTTAATGGGACTTTTTTTGTAGATACACACTTTTCGCCTTACACACTGTCTGGGAACCAATTAAGTTTGTAAGTTGAGGTCTCACTTTATATGGAAAGAGAAATTTCATTGGGAATGGCCAGAAAAACATTTTGACATTCCATTAATCTTGGATTAAAATTTGGTTTTACGGTGATGGGCACCAAAAGCAAGTAGACCGGACATATTTTCATTGATTTTCGCTATCAGGTCATGAAGATGCCAGACAGACACGTTAATCTAATCAGTGGATATGAGACTTCCTTCTAGAGAGGGAGCTGTAAGGATAAATATATCTTCATCGGTTATTTGTTTGCTATTTAGCATTTGCTAACGTGACCTAGCATTACTCTGCAAAAAAATTAATGAACCTGTCTTTAAAAAAAACTCTGAATTAAATCTTTGGAGTAAATCTCTTCATCAAATTGCGATCAAATAGAATTGAGTTGCAATGTCAAATAAAAACAAAGTGCCATCGAAATCAATTGCATAATTTCAGACGAATGCCTCTCACATTCTAAATGTTCAACTTCCTTTTTGTCGGCCCCCCCAAATTGGTGCGCAAGAAACAATTTGAGGAACTTGCGGTTAGGGTTGGACCGGGGTCGTTGAGTGGGGAGATTTCACAAACACCAAAGTGGGTGAGGAGAAATTTTGATCCGTCCAGACAATGTGAGGTCACGTCGCGTCGGCAGGACTGCAGGTAAGGAGGTTTGTACATGATACTTGGATTTAAATAAATATGTCGCGTGACAAAGAAGATTTTGAGAGATTTTTAGTTGATACAGTCAATCAAATAAAAGCAAATATATCTGGATATCATCTTACTCCAAATAAATGACAGTGATACTACATGGACGTTGTCCGCCATTTGAAGTGTTTTCTTCTTTATTTATCTATGTTTTAATCTATGTATTTATCTATGTATGTACCTATTTATGTATATATCTATGTATCAATTTATGTCTCCATTTACGTATCTATGTATTTATTTATTGATCTGTTTATGTATCAGTTTATGTATTTATGTATCTATTTAGCTATTGATGTATTTATTCATCTATCTATATATCTGCCTATTTATTTATGTATTTATGTATTTGTTTATGTATTTATGTATTTAAGTATTTAAGTATGTATGTATTTAAATATTTAAGTATCTATGTATCTATTTAGCTATTGATGTATTCATCTATCTATATATCTCCCTATTTATTTATGTATTTATGTATTTATTTATGTATTTATTTATGTATTTAAGTATTTAAGTATGTGTGTATTTAAATATTTAAGTATCTATGTATCTATTTCGCTATTGATGTATTTATTCATCTATCTATATATCTGCATATTTATTTATGTACTTGTTTATGTATGTATATATGTATTTATTTATGTATTTATTTATGTATTTAAGTACTTATGTATTTAAATATTTAAGTATATATGTATGTATTTAGCTATTGATGTATTTATTAATCTATCTATATATCTGCCTATTTATTTATGTACTTGTTTATGTATTTATTTATGTATTTGTTAATGTATTTATTTATGTATTTGTTAATGTATTTATGTATCTAAGTATCTATGTCTGTATGTATGTATGTATGTATGTATTTATTTATGTATTTAATTGTGTCTATTCATTAGTATATTTATCTATCTTTTGATGTATTTATTTCTTTATTCATGAGTTCATTTATTTATCCATTTATTTATGTATTTGTGTATTTATTTATTTTTTGTTTTGGGTTGCAACAGTTTGGCCAGTGCGAGGAGCAGCTGCCGGTTGTAATTTGCCCTCCCTTGTCTCGTTCCATTCGGTTCGGTTCGCTTGGCGTGCAGCTGGCTTCAACGCGACGGGAACGAATGCCCTGACACAGATGTGATTTTAAAGGCATATCCATCCATCCATCCATCCATCCATCCATCCATCCATCCATCCGGTTTTAAAAAATATGCATTGCTTGAGAAAGTAGCAGGTTTTTTTTGCATCTAAAACATCCTTTCATATTAATGCAGTTTGTCGTGGCAACCGGTTTGTTGTGAAGTGGTGAAACGTGACTCAAGCGGTCGGGTGGAGTGTCGAGAGTTCCTCTTTGACAAACGTCCCTTATCACTTTCTCTCTTTCTTCCTAAAGGTTGTGCATGATCATCTCAACTAACTTGGACGTGGAAATCTCCAAATAAGATGAATATGAGTTCCATTCCGACCAAATGCAGCTCTGAGAAGCACGTCACGCAGCTCAGAAGGTGCAAGGACAGACTCGATCCGGTCACAACGAACAAAGAGGAAGCCAGACGGCAATCAGCCTACACAACCTCCGCCTCCGACCTGACCTCCTGCTCTCATCGACGCCGTTGGTCCACTGATTGCTGCCACAGCAACGGCTCACCTATCATTACTGTCAAGAAAAACACCCAAGAACCTCAGCCTCCTCAGCGGGGGGTCTCCCTCCTTCGAAACCGTACTCAATCTTGTTGTTCCAGACAACGCTATAGTTCGATTATGGAGTCAATCCCCCCCGCTACTCATCTGTCGACATCTCCATCGTCTGCTTTCGTTCAGACGTCTGTCATAACGGGACACGACCCGCTGGGTTGGAAGTTACGCCCAAAATCCAACATCTCCTCCAAACGGGCTCACACACATCGTTTATCCCTTCAGATTCCGGTGCCCGTCACCCTTCCTGATCCCGATTTCGCTCTATCCAACCCATCTCTAACAACTCCACCTGACCCCATACAGAAAAGTACTCCTCACTTCAAAGGTAAACAGTTCCGTCGCCACCACTCGGACTCCATAGCCTTCCTCGGACCGACGCCCATGGTGACCCTGGATGAGCTCCGTGAGGTGCGTCTTCGCCCTGCCCAAATCGACGATGTCTTCTTAGAAGCACAAGGCGAAGAGAAGGCGATCCAGCGGTCGCATAAAAAACCACCGGCTATTCCGGAAAAAAGTCCTTTGACAAGAAAAATAGCGCAACTCATTGCTCATTCATGGCAGCGCCCAACGTGTGCCGCTAATAAAACGGAGCACGGAGAAATTATTTACAGTGTCATAAAAGCAAAAAATACAACAGGCCCAGATCCACTACGGACTGTATGCAAAAATAAATAAGATGCACTTAATACGTGACGAATAATCTCCATGTACAAAAAAAAAACATTGCTCACCAGATGGATAGAGCTCAAAAACAGGCAATAACATTAAGCCAGATATTGATATTATTTTTATTATTATTATTATTATAGTAGTAGTAGTAGTAGCAGCAGCATTGGCGTTGGCATTAGTATTATAAAAAAAGGTAAGAATTACTTAACATTAAGCCAGATACAGTATTATGTCCTTGAGAGTTTTGAAAGGTGCTTATAAATGAAATGTTGTATTATTATTCTTGTTACTATTATTATTATTATTATTAGTTGTAGTAGTAGTAGAAGAAGTAGTAGTATTATTATTATCATAATCATTATTATTATCATAATCATCATTATCATAATTATCATAATCATTATTATTATTATTATTAATATTATTATTATCATTATTATTATAATTATTATTATTATATAAACAGGTAAGGATTACTTAGCATTAAGCCAGATACAGTGTTATGTCCTTGAGAGTTTTGAAAGGCGCTTAGAAATGAAATGTTGTATTATTATTCTTGTTACTATTATTATTATTATTATTATTATTATTAGTTGTAGTAGTAGTAGTAGTAGTAGTAAAAGAAGAAGTAGTAGTATTATTATCATAATCATTATTATTATTATTATTATCATTATTATTATCATTATTATATAAACAGGTAAGGATTACTTAGCATTAAGCCAGATACAGTATTATGTCCTTCAGAGTTTTGAAAAGCGCTTATATATGAAATGTTTTATTATTATTTTTTTTTTTTATTTATTTATTTATTACCATGACTATTATTATTATTATTATTATTATTATTATTATTACAGTAAAGTCTCGTTATATCGATATTCAAGGGAGTCCGAAAAAATATTGATATAACCGGGACTATCGATATATCCGACCCTGTTTGCATGTAATTTTCTCCGTGCGTGCATAGAAATAGTATCGATATAACCGGGACTATCGATATATCCGATATCGATATAACGAGACTTTACTGTATTATTATTATTAAATAATTATTATTTTATTGTTATAATAACAATGGTGATAATAATGATAATGATAATAATAATGTTAATGTTATTATTATAATCATTTCAGTTTCCCGATAAAACTAAGTATTTTTGTTACAATGTGTCTTTTTTTGGTCAGGGGGCGGTCCTTGCATGACGTCACGTACGGACTCAACTCAAAAATAAGACTTCCTGAATATTCAGAGCGATTCTTAAAATGTAAAATATAGCTATATGCGGTGAAATATTATTAAAATATGCCCAGTAGAAGTCATTTGAAGCCATTTTACAAATTATGGACACAACTTGTCCGGAGACGTCGGTTGTCCTTTAAAGCTTTGACAAAGTTTTCAGAAAGGATTCAGATTTATTCATCTGGGTTTGTCCCACAAGAGAAGAGCAGGGGTCTCTTGGGGATACAAAACTGCTGAGCAGTCTTGAGGCAACGCTACAGGCAAGGCAATGGTGGGATGGCAGTTTTTACCCTGCTCCCCTCCAACGATACGCTGCACAGAAATCTCAAACAGCCTTTTCTAAATATAGCATGCTTCTTTGTTCTTTGCGTCTGTTGTATGCAAATTATTTGGAATAAAGTTTTGCTTGCCTGTATAGTCAATTGGGATATTGGAAAAAAAAACGTACGGACTATGTATAGATAATGAAGGATGCAAATGTGACAACATTTCTTTTATCATCAAATCCCAAAAGGATTGAGGAATGCTCAATTGATAATATTATGCCTTGAAATATTGAGAAAGAACCAATACGAGTGGGACCAAGTATTCTTAAAAAAAAAAGAATATTTGACCGCTTTAACCTCGTTTTGAGTACAGTGATACCTTGGCTTATGAACTTAATTGGTTCCCAGACAGTGTGTAAGGCGAAAAGTGTCTATCGCAAAAATTACTTTCCCATAGGAAACCATTAAAATGACAATAATCCGTTCCCAGGTCCCCATAAAACATAATTTTCTACTTTCTAATTTTCTAAGCCTTAAAACTACACAAAATATACCTTATTTTATG
Organism: Hippocampus bargibanti; assembly: GCF_051943395.1. Classification (NCBI taxonomy): domain Eukaryota; kingdom Metazoa; phylum Chordata; class Actinopteri; order Syngnathiformes; family Syngnathidae; genus Hippocampus; species Hippocampus bargibanti. The sequence goes on along the minus strand of NC_142748.1, from coordinate 3,675,385 downwards.
TATAATAAATGTGCTATGTTATTACAATTAAAGAAATAAACTGTACAGTATAATAAAGTCATTTTATTTACCTTTGTGATGGTCGTTGATGGCTTGATGGAATGGAGTGGCCGGTTTCCTCAATAGTAAACACTTGATGAGGAATGTAACTTCTTCTTTCACCATCTTGAGGAATGATCCCTTGTAGGTGGTTTCTCTGTGATAATTTTAACTAGTTCCTCATCAATTGTGTTCTGTTTAGCTGGGTTGATAGCTTTTTTGCATCAAGTGTACAGATGGCTTGTGGGGGTTGTTTGTGGAGCCTGATTGATGGGATGTTTTAACCTTGCGGTCTACTATCAAAGTTGAAACTCTCTCAATGTCGTCTGCCTGTCTCTTTCATGTTTAAACCACCTCCCCTCACTGCTGCGTTCTTGACCAATCACGTGGCTTTAACCGAAGACTGGGGGCGTGGAATAGAGGACAAAAACAGTCGACTGCCATTTAGTTAGAAGAACGGGCTCATTCGCGAATGACACATTACTCATTGAGGCAGCTCCGTATACAAAAAAAGTTCGTATGCCAAGGTAAAGTTTGAATGCCAAGGTAAAATGTTAATAAATTTAACGTTCGTAACCCGAAAAGTTCGTAAGCCATTGGGTTTGTAAACCGAGGTGTCACTGTATTCGCAAAACTAAGAAACTGAAGGAACCTATTGGAATCTTTGGTTCCAAAAGACGGTGGGGAGAGGCTGATGAAATGTTTCTGTTTAAAGAGATAACACTTTGAGGGGAGGGATGTAGGTTGGTGGTAAGAATGAGAAAATGAAATTTTCAGTCAGTCAGTCAGTCTGAAATGTACAGAAGATGGAGGGAATCAATAAATATGCTTCTATAAATGAGGAAACAATTTTACAGACAGAGAGCTGGACGGCATGAAATCTGCTTCTTCGCAAACGCAATAAATGACCTTGAGGAGCATCAGTAACCAGCCCGCCAATCGCTTTGCGTTATTTTCTTGAATAAAAAGACCCCCCACACACATCCCCTTACGCTTTCTCTCCCCCTTGCTTCCAAACAATTTCTTTTATCAAATAATGCAGAAGCAGAAACGTTTAGTTTTCACCAGGCGATTCCAATGGCAACCTCACACGGCTTGCTTTTCACCGCACAATGGGGGAAATCAAAATAATCCGTCACACCAAATGATGTGCATTTTTACATTTACAATAAAACACGATTATCTTGCATCTGATGCATAATTACATTTTTTTTTTACCGTTTTAAGTCATTCACTGCCAGATGTTGTGCCAGGGTTTTTGTCATTTTCACTTAAAATTGCAGGACCCACTGCTTATTGTGTTTTAGTACTACATAGACATTCAATTCAGCGTAAGAAAACTTTATTTATTCATTAGAAAGAGTTAATTCCTAAGTTATATAGGTCTGGAGTTATCTGAACTTGAAATGGTGGTGGCTGTACACAATGTAATACAATACATACATACTGATTTATATAGCGCTTTAATAACAGCTGAAGCTGTGACAAAGCGCTAACATGGACAAAAGGCAAATGCTGCCCCCTCGTGGAAGGGGAAAACATTGCCAGAGGTCTGACCAGTGCTTTATCAGCATCCGTCGCAAAAAAAAAACAAATCAGAACGTGAAGAAATTTGGGTATGGTGCTCCACATAATGGTTTTTAATACCCGAAACAATTCGGGAATGGCAGCGAATGAGTTAATGACGATGTCTTTGTGCAGTGACAAGGAGAGCAATAAACCACTTGCGTCAAGAAGGTGAGCGCAGGTGCGAATCGGCGGCCTTTGAATAACGTGATGTAGAAGTGGAACGTAGTCAGACAAAGCTCTGGAACGGATTACGTCGAGACTGAGAGTGAATAAGCCATTGGAAAATGACATGAGAAACGGGAGCGTCACCAGAAAAAAACACAAATGTACCAGTTCATTTTTGTCATCAAAAATAAATACAGTATATTTTAAAAATGTGCTTAGGCGAGCCAAAACGCTGATTTGAAGAAAAAAAAAATCCACATGCAATTTGAATTTGAAGCTATCACATAAAAATGTGCTTGAGGGAGCCAAAAAATGATTTCAATAAAAAAATATATATATAAAATAAATATAAATAAATATATTACATTTAAAAACAATTGTTAAAAACGTATTCAACCACATGACAGCCCTGAAAAAAAACATCCACGGAAAAACAAGCATTTAGGTCTGCGCTCCACCAAATCCATCCAAATAATGGCATTTCCTTCCTTCTCAAGCAAGGAAGGAAATGTCAAAATGTGTCTCAAGCATGTCGTTACCACGGTGACAACAGACGACTTGAGCACTCTAACATATTGCCTGAAGACTAAGCAGTCAATATATTAAAGTGCTAAATTACAGTACGGAAATTTTCATAGTAAATTAACTAGAGAGGGAAAGCTGGTGAGTATGAAAAAAAAAATCAATATATGTACTTTACCGGGAAAAAATATATATATACAGTATATATACATATATGTGTATATATACACACAGTATTACCTCAACTTACGAACGCTTTAGCTAACGAACTTTTCGCCTTACGAGCATTAAATTCGCAAGAATATAACCTTGGCATACAAACTAATTGTACGGGAAACACACGGAGCGCCAAAATGGCTGGCGGACTAATTTTTGGCGGAAGAACACCAAACCACACGGCCGAACAGCGCCACCGTGGCTGCCGGGACTACTTTTCCACACCCACTTTCTTTAACTGCACTCAGTGCAGATGTGGTTTGTTATCAAGTGGATACTTTTGCTTTTTTGGGATCTAAAAAGACCCCATGGCAGTCTAGTGTTAAGCCAAACAGGACACAAAAGAAAATTATGGTCAAGCAGAAGAAGGAGATCATCGAGAAACACGAACGAGGTGTGCGTTTGTGTGTGATTTAGCGTCCCAGTACCAGTACGCTAAGTCGACCATTGCTACGTGTGGCTATGGGTGTTTCTGTGTTGTCCAAGCAACGGTCTAAGGCAATAGAAGAGGTTGAAAAACTGCTGTTGATTTGGATTAACGGAAAGCAGCTAGCAGGGGACATTGTGAATGAGGGTATTATCGCCGAGAAAGCACGGCAACTTCATTCGGATATCATCAAGAGGCAACTATATCAATGACCATCTCAAAGGTAAATAAAATAACTTTATTATATAGTACAGTAAAGTCTTGTTATATCGATATCGGTTATATCGATAGTACTGCTTATTACGATACTATTTTTATGAACGCAAGGAGAAAATTTACATGCCGCAGGATCGGATATATCGATAGTCCGGTTATATCGATATTTTTTCAGACTCCCGAGAATATCGATATAACAAGACTTTACTGTAGTTTATTTCCTTAGTTAAAATACAATAGCACATTTGTTATACATAAAATAAGGAAAATGTGTGTAGTTTTAAGGCTTATTTAGTCAAAAATTTTGTTTTATGGGGACATGGAAACGGATTATTGTAATTTTTAATGGTTTCTTATGGGAAATTAATGTGTGGAAGACACACTTTTCACCTTACACTTTCTGGGAAACAATTAAGTTCATAAGCTGAGGTATCACTGTGCACTTTACGTCAACTTCTGTGGATTACGTCAACTTCTACGGATTCAAAATCACATTTCAAGAGGAAAATAAGGCACATTTTTTGGACAGGTGTTTTGAAATGGAATGAGTACATTTTTGCTGTATAAAAAGCAGCCCACTTCATTGACTAACGAGAACTGTCGAGTATGAAAAATCACAGAATACTGAATCTCCATTTCTCTCCAAATACACGGTGACCTTCGCCCCGAAAACGGGCCGCTAATGGATTCACACAGTGGGAGATTGCAGCGACATGGTGGGACGCATCAACTCGGCAGACTGCAGCGTGCAATTATGAGGAACACATCCATAAATAACGCACGCCTCTTTACTTTTGCTAGTCCTCAATCGAACCATCGGATGATAAAATTTAACTGTGTTGATTACGGGAAGAAAAATCATCTTTGCGTGGGGTGTTTAAGAAGACGAAATATGGATTTCAATCAAACCAAAATGAAGATGAGAGACTTTACTGTAGATGTTATGCTAATTAATCACAGCTAAAATAGCTACTTTTTTTTTTTTTTAAACAGCGGGGAAATTCTTTTCACACATGGGTGTGAAAAAAATATACTTATTGGGTTAGACCCATCGACGACGCATATCACACCTTCATCCTTAACAGCACTCAGCCACCTTTATGAAAAGACTTTTATCGCATTACTGTCGTCAAAAGTGAAGACGACAAAGGAGAAATTGTGTTAAAAGTATGTAGAAAGTGAAAAAAATCCTTCACACCCATCATTATCTTATCTGTTTTTCCTCACAAGGGTGGCGGGGGGTGCTGAAGCCCATCCCACCCGTCTTGGGACGGGGGACACCCTGAACCGGTTGCCAGCCAATCACAGGGCACATAAAGACGAAATTAATGACTTTCTGATTCTGAAGTCCAGATTTGGAATCGAACCCTGCAACTGTACACTGTGAGTCTCGCCTCTACCGATCGTCTTTAGATTCAATTGAGAAGATTACAAGTGTATTGAGTCAGCTCTGCACACAACGCCGCACGACTCCCAGATGTTTCTTTGCCTTGATCACACAAATTCCGTTTTGTGTTGATGAAAGGGACGCCCAAAATGGAGGAAGGGATGACCAACAAATGGGGCAGAGGAGGGAAAATTGCAGTCCGACTACAAAGGGAAGACACCAATTTCTGTATGTGTTGTGAGGGGGACTCTAATTTACATGCATCATCATTTGTTTTGGATTACAAAATAAGACATTTTGACATAAATGATCCATTTGTAACATGTTACTTTGTATGCACGGAAGTTCACAAAAGGGATTTAAGTAAATAGTCATTCAAAAAACATATTGATTCAATTAAAATAGATGCATCGAATATATCAATGATTCATAAAAATGGAGGGTAGAGGGATTCGATTTGGGAATAGACCTTCAAGCCTATGACTGCATGTCATCTGATTCATCAACGTCATATTTCAAAATAAGAGGAATAAAAATGTTTTCTTACCCGGATGTTGTCAAACGATGCTTTGTTGGTGACATCGTAGAGAAGGAGGAGAGCTGGAAGGACAAAAGAAAATATTTGAGGACGTACGCTAAGAAGTAGACCGCCAATAGATATGAACAGGTGTTAGCTACAAAACAGCAGTTGGCGTCCATCATTCGAGTGGATCAGCTTCATCAATAATCACTGGCTGACCTTGGGCCCTCCTACTCCCATTAAATAGTAAACAGTGATTTGACCAATTGACCTGGGCCTCAAATAGACTGGAGTGTTTTTTTTTTTTCAATATAAAAAAAATAATAATAACTAAATAAAAACTAAAAAAAACAGGAAACCAGGAAACCCCGAAACTAGAATCGAAAATAAATAAATGAATAATAAAAAATAAACAATTAAACAATTTTAAAAAATGAAAAAAATTATTAAACATTACAACATTAAAAAATTACAATTAAAATTAATAACAAATAGAAAAACAAAAATAACAAACACATTAAAAATAAATACAAACACAAATAAATACACAAATAAACACAAATAAACAAATACATAAACAAATAAATAAATACACAATAAATAAATAAATAAATAAATAAATACAAAAATAAATAAATATACAAATAAACAAATACAAAAAAATACACAAAAACATAAATAAATACACAAATAAATAAATAAATAAAGACATAAATAAATACACAAACAAATAAATACATAAATACACAAATACATAAATAAATAAATAAATACACAAATAAATACACACCTACATGTGTTTATTAGGTGTCTGTATTATAAATTAAAACAATTAAAAAAATGAAAAAATAATTAAACATTACAACATTAACAAATTAAAATTAAAATTAATAAAAAATAAAACAACAAAAATAACAAATACATTAAAAATAAATACAAACACAAATAAATACATACACAAATAATCAAATAAATAAATAAACAAATAAATACATACACAAATAAATAAATACAAAAATAAATAACTAAATATAGAAATAAATTCAAAAATACATAAATAAATGCATAAATAAATAAATAAATGTGCAAACAATTAAATAAATACATAACTAACTAAATACATAAATAAATCAAGCTGTTGACTATATTTGTCGCAGCCCGTAAGAAGCACCAAACTGAAGTCAATGGACAGAAAACAGACAGATGAATTTGTGCTCAGTTGTCGCCAAGTGTTGAGTGTCTGCCTATTCTCAATTGCATACATTTGAATGAACGTTTTTAACAACAATAAATAATAATAATAATAATAATAATAATAATACATTACATTTTAAGCGCCTTTCGAAGCTCTCAAGCACACTGTATAGTCACAGACAAGCATAGGTACTATAATAAATAAAATACAATCACAAAAAGAATGCAATAAATAAAATACAATTATCAATAGAAACAAGAGAGAGAGCGACAAAGAAAATGCAATTATAAATAAGTAGGTTTTGCAATCATGCAGAAGTGATGATATACAACTGGGAGTGACAAATGGTCACATTCAACAACATTAAAATTGAAGTCATCAATGTTCCAATGAGCCTTGGGTATATTTGTATATTTTTAAAAGAGTGGGAAAAATGACACTGGATTACGTGAGGTTTAAATCGCTCTAGTTGTGCAACTTGCGAGCAAAAACAATGAAGCTAAAAATGGAGCTAAAAAGTTCACTTTTGTGCCAAAGATAAAAAAAAAAGCAAACTGAATCACAGGGACATGTTAAAATATGCGCTGAGCCTGCTTTTGTGAATGCGACTTTATATTCCTTTCCCCCTCCACGGTGCTTCGAGCTTCTAAAGTGATTGTTTTGTATGGAGAGGGTTGTTTTCCCTTCCAGGATTATTACAAAAAAAAGCCTGTATATTTTGTTTTTCCTCTCTCTCTTTTTTTTTTGCAACCACCGCGATTTTGCTCCGTCCTGTGGAAATGGAAGAATGCCAAAGCAGGAGGAAGATGCAGTTTGGCTCCAGACACGGCTAGACCTTGTGCACTTGGCAACATCCTTTACATCACGTGCACCTGCTTGCTTATCGTGAATTGTCAAATAATGAGGGCACAATTCACATTGACCGGTACTAATTGATTCTGGTCTTCATTTCTTTATGACAAATAAATACATGCATAAATGTATGCATAAATATATGCATAAATACATTCCTAAATACATGCATAAATACATGCATAAATACATACATGCAAGTTCTCTCGCTTGAAGGAATTCTACATTTCAAGGTGGAAACAACGTTCGGTTATCTCGCAAGAATCGACGGTGTCAGCGTCGGTGGGGCGTATTTGGGATGCCAACTCTGCAGCAGTAGTAATGCAGCCTGTCAGATTGAATGAACTTTCTTTTAAAAGTCAGTCATAGACTGGACGATTCCAAACAGCAGTTGGAGTCTCCCTGGTTGCCTTGTTAAACATCTGCTAGCAAATCGCTGAATAGAACTGACAGATCCGTTTAACGATGCCCTGACCTCACCCCACACACACACACAAACACACTCGGATAACATTACATCACTTTCAAATGTCTCGATTTCATCAGCTTTTCAGTAAAGGCGTCCAAACAATTTCCGCGCTACATTTCATGCGACTAAGTTGATTTGGCTCTAAGATCAGATTTTAGAACAAGTGTTTTCAACACCTGCCTTTCCAGAGAGACTCGAGGGATACTTCTCGTCCTCGCTGGAGTTATTGGAGATGAGACGGAAACAGGCAAAAAGTCATTTCATACACTTGGGAAAGTATGATCGACATGTTCCTCCCAATAGTGCGAGGCTCATTTTGCTTTTACGCCAGCGAGCCTTGAGGGAAAGCTCACACGCACGTCTGTCAAATCAGATGCGATTAAAAAAGGTGCTTTCGCTAAAAGCCTTTTTTGTTTTTATACCCTCATTTTCCACACTATGATGCGAATTTAAAAGCATTCAATTTTCTCAAAAGCCAACAGTGTGTCTTATAATCCGATGTTCTTCCGTAGGGATCGATATTCTGATTCCTGAGATGTAGCATTTTCAAGTTGCTGTATTGAATGGATTGTATTGTATCGTATTCCGTTTAGCATAGCTCCATCTAGAGCAGGGGTGTCAAAGTCATTTTTTGCCGCGGGCCACATTGTAGTTATGGTTTCCTCTCGAGGGCCGTTATGAATTTGGGGAACCCATTAGAATGTTTAAATCCCTTCAAATATTACATATAGAGCACACAGAAAATTAATGAATAACTCGTTTTCAAATCTGAAGTCAAGAATAATGACTTTTATTGTGGTTGACATCCAAAAATATGAAATTTTGGCTCAGATTTTAGCAATCATCATGGAATTTAACAAGTTTGATTTGCTTTCGCGGGCCGAAAAAAATGATGTGGCGGGCCGGATTTGGCCCGCGGGCCTTGACTTTGACACCAGTGAGCTAGAGGATGCACAAGGCAATATGGTAGTTTTATTATATGCGACTTTTAATGTCTTCTGCCAGTTATATGAAAACACAGTCACATCAACAGTTGAAAAGGTCCAACAGAGAGCTACATTTTTCAACGATACCATCGTATCGTAGAAATGAGACAGACCCCAGGATCCTTCAAAGGACATTAAACAGAAAAACAAGAGTCTTACCATGAGCGTCACGGTAGTACGCATGCGTGACACTCCGGAATCGCTCCTGTCCAGCAGTGTCCCAAATCTAGAAGAAAGTACCGTATGTAACTAATCACAATAGATTTAGGGCCATAACAGCCATTTTATAACCTAAGAATGAGTCAACCTGGGAATGAATGTGTGATGTCTGAAAAGAGGTCTAAATACGTCTGTGTGAAACTACCAATCCCCATTGAAAGTAATTCAATGCATGGATGTCATTTTCTTGGAAATCAGCTCTGAGCCACGCGTTATAATATGAACGGTCATACTGATGAGCACAGAGCCCTGGTTGAATAAAAGGAGCCAGATAAATAGAGTGAGAATTTGGGCAACCGAGATGGGAAAAGCGTCAAATTTCATCTAATTCATCAGCAACCCTGTCTGTGTCTCCTGCCGATAATGCAGCGTGTTTGATAGCCATTGTCAGCTATTCCGTTCTTCTGTTTTCACTAATTGATTGCGAAAGATGAATGTCAAAGTCATTAAATTGCCAGGGACGATTATGATTGAAGAATATGGGAGCAACTGCAACATTTTTCTTACTTATCTTTAAAGGAGATGAGAAACATTTGAACCAAGCAAACTCTTCTCTGGTACATGCATAATTTTATGTATTAAAGTATTTATGTATTGATTGACCAACCGATCAACCTACCTATCAATCTACTGATCAACCTATGTATAGACCGACCTATCTCTCGGCCGAGCGATCTACCTATCGACTGACCAACCGACCGAACTACCTATCGAACTATCGAGCGACCGATCTACCTATCGACCGGCCGATCTACCTAGCGAGCGACTGATCGGCCGATCTACCTATCGAGCGACCAATCTACCTATCGAGCGACCAATCTACCTCTTGACAGACCGATCTACCCATCGAGCGACTGACCGGCCAATCTACCTATCTACCTATCGAGCGACCGATCTACCTATCAACCGACCGATCGGCCGATCTACCTATCGACCGACCGATCTGCCGATCTACCTATCGACCGACCGATCTATCTATCGAGCGATCGATCTACCCATCAACAGACCGATCTACCTATCGAGCAACTGATCGGCCGATCTACCTATCCACCGACCGATCTATCTATTGAGCGACCGATCTACCTCTCGACAGACCGATCTATCGAGCGATCGATCTACCTCTCGACAGACCGATCTACCCATCGACAGACCAATCTACCTATCGAGCGAGTGACCGGCCAATCTACCTATCGACCGACCGATTGGCCGATCTACCTATCGAGCGACCGATCTATCTATCGAGCGACCGATCTATCTATCGAGCGACCGATCTATCGACCTACGTATCGACACATCTATCGACCCATTTAGCAACATATCGATTGACCGACATATTGACTTATCTACCGACCGGTCGATTGACGAATCGATCAATCTATATATCGATCGACCAATCTATTTATTTTTCTAAATAAATACAAAATAAACTGTCACCATCCAGGAGTAGCAACTTTTTCAATTTTTGTTTCAAAATTTGTCAACGCCAATGCACACTGGAAAATCCGCAGTCACAATTTGAATTTTAAAGAATAAAACATTTCATTTAAAGGACGATTGGGATTTTGATCTTACCTGCAGTTTGACTTTCACAGCATCAATGCTCATCACCTTATTCTGCAACACACAAAAATATATATCATTTGAAAATACACATTAAAAATAGATATATTAAAGCAACATATGATGTATTTTAATCTACATTAGTTAAGAAAGTTCATTTGCGGCTGAAACCAGCGTCCTCCAGCACAAATTATGTTTTTTTTTCCTCTGTCAGAAAGACTCGTACAACGAAACGCAGCAGCTGTCACAAAGTTGCTTCACGAAATGCGTTTAACATTGAACTCCTCCGCAAGGTGACGGACTGCTTTGCATTGCAACTTTTATTTTTCATCTGCTCACACCAATGCGTGCTTTTGGTGTCTTGGACAAACAATTCGAAGAGTGATGAAGTCGTTTAATAGAATGGATGGCTGCGGAGCACTGGCCAGAAAAAGAAAAGAAAAAAAGCCATATTCCTGACTAATGCGGATTAGTGATATCAGTGAATATGCATTGAGACCTTTGAATGGGTCAATTCTTCCGATTAAAAATCCCCTTCCTGTCGTGAAGATTGAAGAATGTGTATCGGGGGCACATTGAACATTTTGGATGTGCCGAAAGTCAGTTTAACAAAACGGCGGGTTTACACTCATTATTCGATGCTCGAGGAGATTTGGTTTGCTAGAAGGTTTCTGTAGGCAACATCCCATTGGGAGTTCTATGACTGCTTTGTCAAGTGAAGCTGCGATTGTCGCCGTAGGTGTTGGGAGATGTTTTTTTAAAACTCTCCAAGCGAGGCTGTCAAACTACTTTTTTGTCACGGCTTCAGTTTAATTACCGTTTCCTTTGTTATGATAGAAACCATACCAAGCACATTTTATTCACGTTACTGCATAACTGGGTAACAAGATTATGTTTTCAGGGATCACTTATTTAGTCCAAATGAGAATTTGACATTTTGCTACACATTTTAGCAGGCAGTATAAATTCTAATTTGTTTTGCGGGCCACATAAAATGATGTAGCAGGCCAGATCTGGCCCCACAGCCTGGAGTTTGACACCAGTGGTAAAGAGGTAAAATGACTGAAATAGCAGTTTTTCACAGATGAGAGCCGGCGGCGGATATTTGGATGTTAGAACTGAAATTAAACAGAGTTAAAGCTTAATGACAAGAGTGTCAGCGTCCTTTGCTTTTCGGCACATTTTATATACAGCCTGTGTGGCATGTTGTAAAAATCGCACATAAAGAAAGAGATTAGGTTGCAAATCATGTCAAGGGGGAAGACGGGCATGCATGGTAGCTTTGAATACATAAATTATAGGATATAGTTGGGAAGTCCCAAACTAGTGACTCAGTGTGAATGAATGGAAAAGTAGTCAAAAAAAGTAACACAAAATGATTTTATCATAAGAATTATGCTCATATTAGTATTATAATTTTTTTTATCATAATATGATTGCAATTTATTATTATTAACTCATTCACTGCCAGAAAAATGTGTCCACTCCAATGCTAGGGTTTTTGTCATTTTCACTGAAATTGCAGGACCCACAGAATATTGAGTTTTAAAACAACAAACATTCAATGCAGCATAAGAAACGTTACAATGCAGCATAAGAAACGTTAGATTCTCTGCTTTCATTAAAAAAAAAAAAGTTAATTCATAAATTCTATGGGCCTGGAGTTATCTGAGCTTGAAATGAGGGCGGCTGTTCAAAATACAAATACAAACATATATTAATTTATATAGCGTTTTAACAACAGTTGTTACTATCACAAAGTGCTAACATGGACAAAAGGCAAATGCTGCCCCCTCGTGGAAGGCAAAAACATTGCCAGAGGTCTGACCTGCGCTTTATCAGCACACCCTTAAGAAAAACCAAAACCCGAACAAATTTGGGAATGGCACTCCACGTCATGCTTTTCAATTGCCGAATACATTTTTTCAAGCGATGTTATTGCACCAATTTTGATTAACAAAAATAATGACAGCAATATTAACCCTTTCATGCACCCAATAATGTCAACATAGTTTTTTTTGCACATTAATTCACGTTTTAGGGGAAAAAAAGAAAAGGCAGTCTCCAAATCTTATTTGTGATACACAATCCAATCCAAAGCTGGGAGAAGACCAAGTCTTTTGTTGCCGTTATCGAGATCAAAATTTCATACGAGAAGGAAAGCCATTTCTTCTTCTTAGCCTTGGATTCAACTGAAACTATACCATCGCAACCCACTTAGCCCTGCTGTCAGACCGAGGAGAGCCTAAAAGAAAAATCAATCGAATCCCAGTCACCCAGATTCACAGTGGTTTCGATTAAAGGACAACCGACGTCTCCGGACAAGTTGTGTCCATAATTTGTAAAATGGCTTCAAATGACTTCTACTGAGCGTATTTTACAAACATTCCACCACATATAGCTATATTTTACGTTTTAAGATTCGCGCTGAATATTCAGGAAGTCTTGTTTATGAGTTGGTGACGAGTCCGTACTGACGTCACTAAAGGACCACCCTTTACCGTAAAAAAGACACATTGTAGCGGTCCTTCCATCACATCAATGTATTTTGCTGTGCCTGTTTGGTCTGGGGACCTCGTGTTGCACCCAAAAGCCGCCAGAAGAGGGCGTTCAAGCTCCATATAAGGAATTTACCAGCCTGTGGAAACGGCGGTGGCCGCAGGAGGTCGCCATTTTGTGCCTCTTTTTTTGGGTGAGAGATTTTCCCCCAATGTTGCCTCAAAATGGCAAAAATAAATTATTTAATCGATTGCAAACATGTATGCTTTCCTCTTCAGAACTATTTGAATCATATTCATAACTGGATGTGTAACAAGAAAGCATATTCTCTGAATCTGAAGCCATTGTTTTGATTCTTGAGCAATGCAAGACGTCTTGGCGTGACGTCACGAACTGGGGGTGGACTTTCTGAAAATGCCCAATTCGCAGCTCATTTTTTTACAGATTTTGGACACTTTAAGTCATTTTTATTGGTGTTTTGCATTTGAATAAAAATATCACACTGCGTGTTTTGGGTATTTTAGATGCTATAAAACGTTTTTCTGATGTCAGTTAAAAAACAAAAAAGTGACGTCGGTTGTCCTTTCAGGGCAGATTCCTTTTTTTAATCTGGACAGGGAAAAAAAAATCAATCGTAGTTCCTAAGTATCCAAGTACAAATCACAGTGAATCATTCATGTTACGCATTATATTCAAACCTAGGGAGAATTTAGAGCACAGGTGTCAAAGTCAAGGCCTGAGGGCCAAATCTGGCCCGTCACAATCATTTTATTCAGCCCGTGAAAGCAAATCAAGCATGTCAAGCGCCATATTGCTTGTTAAAATCCGAAATAAAATTTCTAATTATCCAATGTAAACCACAGTAACTCATTATTTTTTACTTCAAATTTGAAAACTAGTTATTCATTAATTTGTTGTGCACTCTATATGTAATATGTGAAAGGGATTAGACATGTAAATGGCTTCCGCAGATTCATCAACTACAATGTGGCCCGCAGCTAAAAAAAAACGAGTTTGACACCCTTGATTTAGTGTCCCATTCATCTGCCGTGTTTTTGTAATGAAGAAGGGAACTAGATTACCCGCAGAAAACCCACATGGGCACAGGGCTGAACATTGAAGGTGTCTTTCAAAGAGGCCTTTTGTAATTTATAGCGCAGTGCATCACTTGGCTGCATACGGCTCACATTGTGCTTCTCGCGCTAATCCAACTAATCCTGGATTTGTCACCCTTGCACTCCTTTTCTCCACTCTCGCTTTCTTTTCTGGTCGGCTTTTGATTGATATGCAGACGCATCCTTCCGTTGAAGTGTTTAACCTCAACCTTTTGGAAATATTTGAAGAGGCCCTTCCCCCTCCCCCTTTTTTAAGCCCCGAGTCTCTCTTCTCCTAGATACAAAGTCGAAATATCTTTTCCCACGTGGATCTCATTGCTTCGGTATTTGTCCGTCAATCAAGCTATCTAATCACAAACCTCGAGATTTCAATTTTAAACCCCAAATATCGCCACCTTTTATATAAAGACAAATTCACCAAGATTAGAACACCCGCATTAGTGAGCAATATCTCAGCAAAGGAAGGCTAAATATGACATTAGCTAACGCAAATCGCTAGGTTCAGTTTATACACTTTAGCTGCTCAGTGGCTCCTGTTTTGGTTCGCAAATATGTGCGCTAAAATTAGCATTCACTAACAGAGATTTACAGCTATGCATGATAAATGTACTTTTGCAGATGATAAAAATGAGGAATTTATTTTAGTGAGACTATTAAAGGGTAACGCCATAGAACAGGGGTGTCAAAGTCATTTTTTGCCGCGGGCCACATTGTAGTTATGATTTCCTCTCAAGGGCCGTTATGAATTTGGGGAACCCATTAGGATGTTTAAATCCCTTCACATATTACATCTAGAGCAAACAGCAAATGAATGAATAACTCGTTTTCAAATCTGAAGTCAAGAATAATGACTTTTATTGCGGTTGACATCCAAAAATATGAAATTTTGGCTCAGATTTTTGCAATCATCATGGAATTTAACAAGTTTGATTTGCTTTCGCGGGCTGAAAAAATGATGTGGTGGGCCGGATTTGGCCCGTGGGCCTAGACTTTGACACCAGTGCCATAGAATCTTTCCCGACGAGGGATAGCCACTATGACTCTAAGACATTTTATGATATAAATGATTCTTAAGTTGACATTTTTTTTTAATGTGCAGCAGCGAGTTGCGACACAGCCGAAGATGAGGCATATCGTGTTTAAAAAAAACAAACTTCCAATTACTCTGCATAATAAATGTCTTGCACTGTTGAGCGATCTCGATTTATTTGAATGCACCGCGGTTACAACAATGGTCAAATTTGTCATTAAACTTGTTATGAATTCATTAAAAGCTGTGCAAAACATAAATCGGAGACGCGTGTGCACATAAGTCCATTTAAATATTCGAGAAAAATTCATGTTTTAAAAATGTATTAACTAATTCACTGCCATTTCCAAATATAGTCGGGAATTGAAAAGTGTGACGTGGAGCGCTATTCCCGAATTTGTTCGGGTTTGTTTTTTCTTGCAGAGCGGTGCGAATCAAGCTCCGGTCAGACCTCTGGCAATGTTTTTCCCTTCCACAAGGGGGAAGGATTTGCCTTTTATACAGCCGCCCCCACTTCCTTTTCAGATAACTCTTGAGCCAAATAAGATCAGCATCTTTTTTTTCAGATGAAAGAAGATAGTCTCAGTTTTCTTATGCAGCATTGAATGTTTATGCAGCCCTAAAACTCAATATTCGGTAGGTCGAGTAAAAATGACAAAAACCCTGGCACTGGAGTGGACACATTTTTGCACATCGTCTGGCAGTGAATAATTTAGTATCTAGTTTTTTTTTTCCTATAAAGTGATGCCAAAAAAGGAGGGGGCTAGTTTTCGGATGCTAAATCTGAATTAAACTGAACATAGTACATTAATGATTTTTTTTTAACCACATTTGTATCACAATGCAATGCTTCAACGACAACGGACACCATCTTTTGTTTCCTGACATCAGAAAAACGTTTTATAGCATCTAAAATACCCAAAACACGCAGTATGATATTTTTTGTCAAATGCAAAACACCAATAAAAATGACTTAGTGCCCAAAATCCGCGAAAAAATTGAGCTGCGAATTGGGCATTTTCAGAAAGTCCCGCCCCCAGTTCGTGACGTCACGCCAAGATGTCTTGCATTGCTAGTGAATCAAACAATGGCTTCAGATTCGGAGAATATGCTTTCTTGTTACTCATCCAGTTATGAATATGATTCAAATAGTTCTGAAGAGGAAAGCATAAATGTTTGCAATTGATTAAATAATTTATTTTTGCGATTTTGAGGCAACATTGGGGGAAAATCTCTCACCCAAAAAAAGAGGCACAGAATGGCAACCTCCTGTGGCCCCCGCCGTTTCCACAGGCTGATAAATTCCTTATATGGTGCTTGGCCGCCCTCTTCTGGCCGCTTTTGGGTGCAACACGGTTTTCAGACCAAACATGTACAGCAAAATACATTGACGTGATAGAAGGACCGCTACAATGCGTCTTTTTTTACGGTAAAGGGCGGTCCTTTAGTGACGTCACGTACAGACTCGTCACCAACTCAAAAACAAGACTTCCTGAATATTCAGCACGAGTCTTAAAACGTAAAATATAGCTATATGTGGTGGAATGTTTGTAAAATACGCTCAGTAGAAGTCATTTGAAGCCATTTTACAAATTATGGACACAACTTGTCCGGAGACGTCGGTTGTCCTTTAAGAGGGAACAACTACAGGTAAAGTCAGTCAATATTTTTGTTATCTTTTTTTTTTTTTTTTTTAGGGGGGGGGTGATTCATTTAGAATTAGAAATGAGATAATTATGGAGGGGGAAAAATAAATTCGATTTTGTTTATTGACCCTACACAAATCTGCGCACGCCTTTCAATATGATTTATTTTTAATCATCACAAAATGCAGTCATAAGGGATTCTTAACCCCTTGAGAGACAACGTTTACTACAGTGCACAGCTCATCATATTATCAGGTCAGAGGGTTCACGGGAGAGGTAATCGAAGGAAGAGTACAAGTTGATTCACAGGATATTTTTGTTCAGCATGGAGACCAAAGCACCCTCTTGATAAAATCAGCTATTATTTCAAGAGGTACGACAGGATTATCTGACCAATACGGCGAAGGCAATCCCCCGGCCCTGTAATAAATCTTACTGGACAGTATAGATGTCAGCCTAACCTCTCTCTCCATTTTCCACCGTGGCGTGCGAGCTCCTGCAGTGCTTCGGGTGCACTGCAGCATGTTGCAGCATTTAGTTGAAGACCTGAGATTGAAAATACCGTGATAACACAGTTTATGAACGCTTTAGCTCACGAACTTTTCACCTTACAAACATTAAATTTGGGAGAATATAATGTTGGCATACAAACGAGTTTACGGCGGACGAATCAAACCACACGCTTGAAAAGCACCCACTTTACTTGAGTGCACTCAGTGCAGACGTGGTTTGTTATAGAGTGGAGTACTTTTGCTTTTTTGGGACATAAAAAGACCCCACCAGAGGCCAGTGTTAAGCCGAAGAGGACACAAAGCTAAATTACAGTCGAGCAGAAGAAGGAGATCATCGAAAAACACGAACGAGGTGTGCGTTTGTGTGACTTAGCGTCCCAGTACCAGTATGCTAAGTCGACTATTGCTATGTGTGGCTAAGGGTGTTTCTGTGTTGTCTAAGCAACGGTCTCAGGCAATAGAAGAGGTTGAAAAACGTCTGTTGATTTGGATTAATTTAAAGCAGATAGCAGGGGACAGTGGGAGTGAGGGTATTATCGCCGCGAAAGCACGGCAGCTTAATTCGGATATCATCAAGAGGCAACTACATCAACGACCACCACAAAGGTAAATAAAACGACTTTATTATATAGCACAGATTATTACTTTATTTACAATCCAATAGCACATTTATTATACGTAAAATATGGTATATTTTTTGTAGTTTCAAGGCTTATTTAGTACAGATTATGTTTTATGGGGACCTGGGAACGGATTATTGTAATTTTTAATGGTTTCTTATGGGAAATAAATGTTTGGCAGACGAACATTTCGCCTTCCACACACTTTCTGGGAACCAATTAAGTGTGTATCACTGTATTTGCAAAAATGTATGTATGATTTTTTTTTTTAGCAAATACGCTCAGATGTTTCATGCACACCGAATGCAAAAGTGATGATTACCTAACACGGTGACTAAGACCATAAAGGATATCAATTCACAAAGACAAATTGCCTTGAAACAGCATCGACACAAAAGGAAGCCATTTTCAAAGGCGCGTTGACGTGCTGCTTCTCAGAGATATCAGCTCCCTGTGCTCAACGTAAAGATGAAATCCTGTTTTTTTTAATGACTCAGGCTCTCAGAAATGTCAATGAATATTTCGACGTCACTGCAAACTTTTTCGATCATTGTCTACTTGTTGCATTATGTTTATATTTATTAGTTTATGTATTTAATTATTTGTCAATGTATTCATTTATTTTTTTCATCCATTTGCTTGTTCATTTATTTATCCACCCATTTATGTATTGATTTTTTCATGTATTTATTCATCTATTTATTCATTCATGTATGTATTTATTTATGTTTCTTTATCTATTTATTTATGTTTATTTATCTATTTATTTATACAGTGAGACCTCAACTTACAAACACCTTATCTTACAAACTTTTCGTCTTACAAACGTCAAATTTATGAAAATTAAACCTTATAATAAGCACTATTTTCATAATACACACCCACCACGGCTGGCGGAGTGATCTTCGGCGGAAGCACACGACCGAACAGCACCAGAGGTTAAGTTACCAACAGTCCTTATGGAAGGTGACTCTCCTTGCATAAGCAATCAATGACCATCAAAAAGGTAAATAAAACTTTATTTTACAGCACAGTTTATTTCTTTAATTACAGTCCTCATGTAATGCGCCTCTCTTTCCAAACAGCAATTCCGTTTGACCTTCAACCTCCAACGCCATTCCATCAAGCCATCAATGACCATCACAAATGCAAATAAAGTGACTTTATGATACAATGCAGTGTATTTCTTTCATTACAATACAATATCACATTTATTATACATAGAATAAGATATGTTGTGTGTAGTTTTAAGGCTTATTTAGTTGAAAAGTATATTTTATGGAAACCCGGGAACGGATTATTCCCATTTTGATGGTTTCCTATGGGATTTTTTTTTTTTTTGAGATACACACTTTTCGCCTTACACACTCTGTCTGAGAACCAATTAAGTTCGTAAGTTGAGGTCTCACTGTATTTGTTTATGTACAAATGTGTTTATTTATTTATTTATTTATTTATTTATTTCAACCCTTCCGTGCACCCCCTAAGATGATAAAGAGCGTGATTAGCTGTCCACCGCAGTGACCGCTGTCCCTCCATGGGACGACACGTGCGACAGGATTCGTTGCATTAACACAATTTTTGTTACATTTCAGCTAATTCAATCACACGCACACTAACATTTGCTCACTCACAGAGAATTCGCATCTGTCATCTCTGGGCACACGGGTGTGCTAGATTATGCACCACGGTTATCTTTAAATTGGAACGCTATTGTTTTATTTCGTAGCACTGCCTGGAAACAAACTGCTATCTGAAATGGTTCATTTTCCAGGAACTAAGGTTTATATTTATTCACGAGAAGAAAGGAACATCTTCCTTGAATGCAAAAAAATATAGCGATTTAAATTATTAAAAAAAAAAAATCACTTGATATTCACAGGATAAATGAACATGATTTTTTTTTGTTTCCTCAAAAATGATCATTGTGGAAATATTCCAAGAGTAAACTGCAATATGAATACACATGTTTATTAATATGAGACTTAAAAACCCAGCCTCATATTTTACATTGTATAAACTTACACAACCGACGTCTCCGGAAAAGTTGTGTCCATAATTTGTAAAATGGCTTCAAATGACTTCTACTGAGTGTATTTTACAAAGATTCCACCGCATATAGCTATATTTTACAATTTAAGACTCACACTGAATAATCCGGAAGTCTTGTTTTTGACTTGGTGACGAGCCCTCACGTTACGTCACTGAAGGAACGCCCCTGACCAAAAAAAAAAGGACACATCGTAGCAGTCCTTCATCACGTCAATGCATTTTGCTGTACTTGTTTGGTCTGAAAACTTTGTGTTGCACCAAAAAGAGGCAGAAGAGGGCAACAAAGCTCCGTGTAAGGAATTAATCAGCCTGTGGAAACGAGCTGATCAATTCCTTACACGGAGCTCTGTCGCCATTTTCTGCCTCTTATTTGGAGCTACACCCCCCGCCCCTTGCCTCAAAATGGCACGGAATAAATTCTTTAATCGATTGCAAACATATATGCTGTCCTCTTCAGAACTATTTGAATTATATTCATAACTGGATGAGTAACAAGAAAGCATATTCTCCGAGTCTGAAGCCATTGTTTTGATTCTCCAGCAAGGCAAGACGTCTTGGGGTGACACCACGAACAAGGGGGTGGGACCTTCGCTTTAAGTAATTTTTATTGGTGTTTTGCATTTGACTAAAAATATCATACTGCGTGTTTTGGGTATTTTAGATGCTATAAAACGTTTTTCTGATGTCAGTTAAAAAACAGAAAAGTGACGTCGGTTGTCCTTTAAATAAGTAAAGGATGAGCAAATCCCACTTGTGTTTACAATACAATACAATATTTATATTTAAAACATCCGCTGAGGTGTATGCAAAATATTTTTCTGATCTCCAAACATGTTGAGTGCAGATCAGAATTTGAACCTTGTATCGCGACAAACAGCTTTGCCATCCTTCAGCAAACCCTTATTGAATTGGAAAGCTTCCAATTTGGAGCGCCAGCAATCGAGATAGTCGTAAAGTAACGCAAAGAGGCTTTCAAGGCCAACCTGTCAAGAATATTTGCAACAAACCCACCCACCGAGGTTGTCAATTCAGGCTAATTTTAGTTAACGGCTTACTTTACTGCCTGCGACGTCATGGGAACATGTTCCTCAAATGATGACCTCTGTCCGTGAAGCTTGGAGGGAAAAAAATGCCAGCCATCTGTCGCCAAATAAACAGAATCTACTGAATAATATAACCACATAGTGTTGTGCGTTGTCATGGTGACATGCTCAACAAAAGGTATCGTCGGAGCAGTAAAAAGGAAACGCCAAAAGCGACACGCCTGGCGACAAAGCGATGCAACCTTTCAGCATCCTTTGCCCCAAAACATAAAAGGGGGAAAAAATAACTCAGGCTCGTCACAGTCTCCCCAAAAATTGTCAAAACTGACAACTATTAGAATTCAGAATCAAGAGACAAGCACAAGATTTAGGCAGGTTATGTAAGACAGGAAGAAATAAGCTTCTGTTCTGGTGAGCTTGTCCCATGGAATCTTATTAGCATGAATGCATTTCATCATTTTTTGCCTGGCTTATTTTTAGTAGAGCGTGCAGGAGGGGGAAAATAGATGCAGAGAAAATTATTCTGTTGTGGGATTTATAATAGGTCTTATATTATAAGGAGGCTTAATACAAGTTATGCGGTTCCTTTTTTATGAAGATTTCTTTTTTTTATGAACATGATCATGGATCAAGTTTTCTAGTTGTAAAAAAAACGGACTCAATGCTTAAAGTCGAGTCTTTATCGTGATATGTTAGTGTGTGATACATATGCAAAGAGCACAGAAATTGGAGAGGTAGGGTGAGGAAGGGGTGCCAAATGTTTTACGCCACTGGAGTAGTGGATACTCGAGAAAAGGCAGTTTTTTTTAACTTAACTATTTATCTATGGATTTATTTATCTATAGATCTATTTATCCATTTATTGTTAAAGTTATTTTTTTAAGTTATTTATTTTTTAATGTATTTATTTTTAAATGTATTTATTTTTAAATGTATTTATTTTTAAATGTATTTATTTTATAATATATTTGTTTTTTTTACTTTTCTTTTATTTATTAATGTGTTTATTTATGGGATTGGGCCATATTTGGAAATCTGTATATCTATTTATGTAGTTATTTATTTTATGTAGTTATTAAAGTTATGTATTTTTTAAGTGATTTATTTTTAAGTGATTTATTTTGTAAGTGATTTATTTTTAAGTGATTTATTTTTTAAGTGATTTATTTTTTAAGTGATTATTTTTAAGTCATTATTTTTAAGTTATTATTTTAAAGTGATTTATTTTTACATTATTATTTTGAAATTTATTTATTTATTTATTTACATATTTATTTGTGGGACTGGGGCTACATTTGGAAATCTAGTCATCTATTTATTTTCAAAGGTATTTATTTTGTAAGTTATTTATTTATTTATTTATTTATTTATTTATTTATTTTTAAATACATTTACATATTTATTTATGGGACTGGGGCTACATTTGGAAATCTAGTAATCTATTTATTTTTAAAGTTATTTATTTTTTAAGTTATTTGTTTTTTAAATTATTTATTTTTTAATCTATTTATTTTTGTGTCTTTTTTTTTTTGCTTATTTGATTTATTTACTAATTTATTTATGGGACTAGAGCTATGTTTGGAAAAATATATAACAGCAATACGCTGATGAAAATGATAATGGTGGGGGTAGCAATGTTGATTGAAGGACTTACACTGAGACAGAGGGCTATAATTTGAGGCGCAGACGACTACGACTTGTTGGAAGAGAGGAGCATTCCTAAGGATGGTGGGACGATGCCGGAATACAGAATGGCAAAACAAGGTTAAATGACCATCTTTGCCTGCAGAGAGATGCCCTTGAGCAAGACGCTTGGTTCAATATTCAGCCTTGCAAATACAACAAAAATAAAATACCGCAAGTTGAATTTCCCTCTGAGGGATTCACATTTGCATCTGAATTCATAAAAAAAAAAGAAAATTTGCAACTGCTAAAAATAACGGCGGACAGTCAAGCATAAGCAACTGGTTCAAAAATAATTAGAACCGTCTCTTGAAGTCTGAATATAAAATATGCAGTCGCCATGGCTGCGTTTGTGTTCAAAACTTCTCAGTAGAACGTCATGAAAGCTACAGAACAGCTAATATGCCACCACCACCATCATCATCATCATCGGCTAGATTGCAGCATCAAGTCTATGAGAATACAAAACAGCTCGCACCCGTGTGTGATTATGGCCAGCCCTACGTTGTAAATTGAAAATGGCCTTTTTATTTCTTGTTTGTTCATCTGGCTCACAAGAGGGTGCTTGTAACTTTTAAGTTGTGTTTCGCAGGCAAGCTAGGTTAGGATGAAACAAACAGCGGTGCAAAAAGCACAGCTTGAGCAGGAAAGAGGGGGCGTGGGGGAGTCGGGTCGATTATGAGCACTTCAATGAGGACCCTGGTACGCGTGACGCCCACCAATATGCAAATTCAAAAGTTGAAAGTGAAATACACAAAATGGCGTAAACATATTGATCATCAAGCTCTTACTGTGTTACCGGTGTTCACTGGGTCATTTTGTGCGTGTGTGTCAATATTTACGATCACTAGTCCACGCACGTGCTCAGCAGAGGAAAATAAAATACGACATTGATTGAATGAATACTTGAAAGCTTCATACATAGCACGTAAACAAGCTTTTTTTTTTTTTTTTTCTGCGAAATCATGTCATGACTGAAGCTAACCGTTTCCAGTTTTGCAATATCTGTGTGGGTATTTTGTTCAATACAGCATCTAATAGGCATTGTGAAAAATTGTCGATTAGAATTCATGTTGATATGCTGTTATCGGAAAAGCTATTTTTCTGTTTTCTCAGGTGGTTAACTCATTCACTTGCTAGATGATGTGCAAAAATGTGCTAGGGTTTTTGTCATTGTCACTCAAATTGCATGACCCACAGGATATTGAGTTTTAGGACTACATAAACATTCAATACAGCGTAAGAAACAGACAGTTTTTCTGTGGGTGAGTAGCAGCTGCCCCATGCGCCAGCGTTCACTCACCCGGAAGTAACTCAAAAAGATAGAAAGCTAGCTAGCTAGCTAATAGAATGCTAGATAGCTAATATGCTTCCTGACTCAATTAGCTAACTAACCACCAATCGCCAATAGATATCCAACTAGATAGCTAATAAATAGCTAGCTAGCTAGTAATAATAATCCATTTCATTTACACGTGCCTTTCAAAACTCTCAAGGTCACTTTACAGTCACAGGATCAGTTTTTCTGTGGGTGAGGAGCGGCTGCCACACGCGCCAGCTTTCACTCACCCGGAAGTAACTCAAAAAGATCGAAAGCTAGCTAGCTAGCTAATAAAAGTGCAGCAGTTCATGATGAAAACAGTTCATTCCTAAATTATATGGGTCTGGAGTTATCTGAGCTTGAAACAAGGGTGTCTGTCCAAAATATAATGCAATATATACATATAGCGCTTGAACAACAGCTGAAGCTGGAACAAAGCGCTAACATGGAAGAAAGGGAAATTTTGCCTTCTCGTGGAAGAGAAAAAAATATTGCCAGAGGCCATTGCCAGCGCTTTATCGGCACATAGCATGAAAAAAACAATACCCGAACAAATTCTGGAATGGCGCTCTACGTCATATTTTCAATTCCCGAATAAATTTGTGAGTTAAAAAAAACTATGAAACGACAAGGCTTGCTGTTACCAGTTCACCCGCATTTCAGGGGAACTTACCCGGAAGTCAATGCCCACCGTCGAGATGAAACTGCCAGCGAGAAACGCTCCATCTTTGAAGCGGACCAACAAGCAGGTCTTCCCAACACCTGAATCACCCACAAGCATCACCTAAAGACACCAAAAAAAATGAACCTTGCTGAAATAGAAAACTGTGTTTTGCATATACAGTAAAGTCTCGTTATATCGATATCGGATATATCGATAGTCCCGGTTATATCGATACTATTTCTATGCACGCACGGAGAAAATTACATGCAAACAGGGTCGGATATATCGATAGTCCCGGTTATATCGATATTTTTTCGGACTCCCTTGAATATCGATATAACGAGACTTTACGGTATCAGATAAGTTTAGATTGAGCACTCAACATTTCTTTATCATGAGATTCTGTCTGCAAAAATCAAATGACACTCAATAAGAGTTGTAAAATTTAAAAAAAAGCTGTTACAGGACAGATGGCCGACAATTACACTCAGTAGACTGCAACCTAGCGCAAAGACTGAGCAATCCAAAACGTGTTTGTCTGGCTTGTTAGAAAATCATGACACTGCCCTGGTTGAGTCATTGGTTCATTTTTTTTTTTACATTTCCAGATAGTCCAAGGCTCTTCATTTGAAACAAGCAAACAATAAAAGTCAAATTTTTGGTCAATTATTTACCAGGCATTAACTTAGAATGAGAAATGAATACTGATTTGTTCCTCATGTTATGAGCCTTTCCTGTGTCAAACGCATTTTTTTGCCATGGGCCACTTTGTCGTTACCTCTCAAGTGTCGTTACCTCTGAAGTGCTGGTTTGAATTTGAGGAAGCCATTAGAATGTTTAATCCCCTCCCCATATTACACACAGAGCGCATAACAAATTAATGAATAACTAGTTTTCAATTCAGAAATCAAAACTAATAACTGTTATTGTGGTTTACATGGGACATTTTTACATTTTGGTTCAGAATTGACCAAGCATCATGGAATTTGATTTGTTTTCACGGGGCGAATACAATGATGTGGTGGGCCAGATTTGGCCCCCAAGCCTTGACTTTGAGACCTGTTCCTTAGTGAGACTTATAACTTGCACGTAAATGTAAATAGGCCCAACACACTGAACAATATGGCCAAAGGGAATTTAAGTGTTACACAACATGCATGGTATTTGGAATTGAATTTCTATTTGTTGGGAGAAAGTCAAACTAACACAAAACCCCATGATTTTATTTTTTTACATATGGCAATAATTCATCTACGGAGGAGGTTTGCAATATAGTAACACTATTTTTTTCCATTATGTTGTTGGCATTGCAACACGCATTGGTTGTCAAAGAAAGACTTAACTCATTCACTGCCATTCACAAATTTATTCAGGAATGGAAAATATGACAGAGCGCCATTCCCGAATTTGTTCGGTTTTGTTTTTTCTCGTTTGGGTGCCGATAAAGCGCTGGCTCTGTCCTCTGGAAATGTTTTTCCCTTCCACAAGGGGGTAGCATTGCCCTTTTTTCCATGTTAGCGCTTAGTTCTAGCTTCAGCTGTTGTTAAAGTGCCATATAAACCAATATACTGTACAGTTATTGCAGTGTATTTTGTAGAGCCACACTCATTTCTAGCTCATATAACTCCAGACCCATATAATTTAGGAATTAACTTTTTTTGATGAACAAAAAGAGGTTTCTTACGCTGCATTGAATGTTTATGTAGTCCGAAAACTCAATATTCGGTGGGTCCTGGAATTTGAGTGACCATGACAAAAACCGGCACTGGACTGGACATTTTTTGCACGTCTGGCAGTGAATTAGTGAAATAATGCTTATGTTCGTGAGGTTTACATTCTGAGACAATCCTTTCAAACAAAGAACCATTTTTTTAATTTTAAACTGACTAGCACAACGATGAAAACAACAATACAACAAAAAGATAAGCAAATTACCTCTTTGGGTATCACATTACAAATGAGAACAAGACGTTTTATAGAAAATCTCAACGGCAAGGTTAAAGAAATAGACGATATGAAAACTTTGGCAGTGACAACACACCTGCAACTACTCGGACACTCTTAATTACCGATGCACTTACGTTTAAATGGATCTCACCTTGAAAGCAATGTCGTAGAATTCGCCGCTGCTGCTAATGGAAGGTCTGCTGGGGTAAACCAATCCAGAAGTCGGCGACGCACCTGCAGTCAAACATTTCCCAGTCCTACCGCCACCACCGCTCGGCGACCCTTTAGGACTCTTCGGGTTGCCTTTGCCCTTTAACGCCTTCTTCCTAGACATGGCTCTGGTAACAATTGGCGTTAAGATCATTTGTTGGGGTAAAGAAGAAAGAAATAATAGTATTAAGAAGTCAAAAGCGAGGAGATAAACGTGCTCCTTCTGGTTCACTTGTAGGTTGGACGAGTGGCACCCGTGGAGAGGAGGACGATGAAGTTCACCCCTGAGCCCACGTCACTTTATTTTTATTCTTTTTTTTTGCTAACGCACGTGACAAAAAAATAAAAACAACCGAAGTCGGTATCGCTGCAAAGTATAATAAAAACAAAAAACTAAAATACTTGTGAGCGGCTACCTGGATGATGCGCTTCTCAATGTAAACAGTCGCTTTCTCTATCTCTCTCTCGTTGCTGATTGGAGTGAACAGCATGCTCTTGATGGTTTAAAGGGAAAGTCAACACCGGGAGAAAAAAATTAATACAAATTTCGTTTTCAAAAGCGCAATTTGCTTTTGGCACTCATTAAAATTCGAAAGTTATAAGTGTCCAAGCGCAAGGCTGCACTATCCGGCGTAATATTAGAATGGTTATGCATTGTGTACACCGCTTCAGGAGACAAGCCAGGAAATTAAACAGCTTTCCCACAAGAATGTTTTATGAAAACAATGTCAGAAGGGTGAACTACAAGCAATACGTTTCACGGGTAACTTGCCAGACAATTCGGTGTTTGGCCAAAATGAAAAATATGCTAGTCGCCAGGAGGCCAAAAAGGTTCCTCTGCACTCAAGAAAGTTAAGAGTAAACTTGGAAAAAGTAAATGTTTAAATACGACGAGGAAATCATTTTGTTCCAGGCTTGGAACGATGTCAATCATAATACCGACACGATTGTCAATGTGTCATCACTGGGGTGAAATAGCGACGCTACTTTAGCAGCCTCTATTGGCAGTTTTTTGTTACTACAATTGTCTTTTTTTTTTCGGTTACCTGCACCTGAACGCATACTGCATACGCAACAACTCTCAACGTGACTCTGACATGGTAGATTGATTATTTTAAGAACATTTTCGGTTCAAAGCGACAGAACAGTTTGTCAGTTACCTTATATTGTTATTTAGGTGAATAAACAAGCATAGAATCGCAGAGTAGTTTTTTTGTCATTTCAATCGTCAATGTGTCATCACTGGGGGGAAATAGCTACGCTACTTTAGCAGCCTCTATTGGTAGTTTTTTGTTACTACAAGTGTCTTTGTTCGGTTACCTGCATCTGAACGCATACTTACTGTATTCGAATATTAATAAATCTTCAGAAAGTTGTCAACAACTCTCAACGTGACTCTGACATGGTAGAAATGATTATTTTAAGAACATTTTCGGTTCAAAGCGACAGGACAGTTTCACAGTTACTTTA
Source organism: Hippocampus bargibanti (assembly GCF_051943395.1). Lineage (NCBI taxonomy): Eukaryota > Metazoa > Chordata > Actinopteri > Syngnathiformes > Syngnathidae > Hippocampus > Hippocampus bargibanti. The sequence goes on along the minus strand of NC_142748.1, from coordinate 3,647,231 downwards.
TATTTGAATGAATGAAAACCCATTGTTATTTAAGGTGAATAAACAAGCAAACAATAGCAGAGTAGTTTTTTGTCATTTCATTTTAGTCAAAAGCAGCGGCATATGTTAAAAAAAGTACCCATATCATGATGATCACATACCTGTCAACCTTGACTGTACCCTTATATATGATTACAATTCCAGTATAAAAGTTGTAGTACACTACATTATCTGAAATAATAAAAAAAAATGCTAACACAAGCGGAAATACAGACAGCTTACCACACATGTGTACGTTATGCATTTACCAATCAGACCGTACGCAGCGCAAAAAAAAAATATGATTGAGAATTACTTTTGCTGGTTTGCCGTGACAATAGTAGCAATCGACGGGGACATTGTCGTTGGCTGCCAGCAGTTGAGATGAACTGGATTTGAGCCAAAATGGTCTTTTTTGTTTGCCGTATAAAAGTTGTAGTACGCTGTACATTATTTGAAATGATACAAAACACTAAATTCTGGGAAAATGTACAAGTTGACAGGTATGTGATCATATGGTCCCAATTGTAGTGAGGCTATCAAACATATTTTTATACCATTGATGGTGAGTTATTTTTTTTTTTACCGCGGTAGTTCCATGTCAAATATCCTTAGTTTTTCCGCATTGGTATATGTGGGTGAGGCCAATCTCTGGACTCGAAGTATCCCTTGAGTGCTGCAAGATCCACAGCGGGAAAGTAGGGCCCGATGTGCTTTCTCACCCACCACTTGCCCTCAGCTGCATTGGCACTGCCCGGCTGGCTGAACTTGTATCGAAAATGTTCTCCTCGTACCCACCTGAGACAGATAGAATAGGACTGTATATATAGTATAGTATAGTAGTATATAGTAATAGTTCTATATAAATGTCAAATTGACTGAAATAGGCGCTACAAGCAGAGCTAGCAATGCCCGAATATAGATTATTGTAGTATAGATCATTTTGCGACACAAAATCAGGCTGAAAGCTGTAAACCCTTACCTGGGGATGGCCTTATCCTGGAAGGGGTTATGATCCAGCAGCGAAAGGACTGTGCTATCGTTAGCTAAAAGGCGTCCTGCTATGTGAATGACCCACTCACTTTGCTCGTAGGTCTATGTGAAATACAGGAATTAGATTTTTTTAACTTCAGAAAGATTATATTATAATAATACTACATTTCATTTTTAAGCACCTTTCAAAACTCTCAAGGTCACTTTAAAGTCACAGGATCGTTTTTTTCTGCGGGTGAGCAGCGGCAGTCACACGCGCCAGCGTTCACTCAACTCGGAAGTAACTCAAATAGATTAAAAACGTTAGCTAGCTAGCTAATAGATAAGTAATATATAGCTAGCTCGCTAGTTAGATAGATAAGAGATAGCAAATAGATAGCTAGCTAGGAAGCCACCAAGATAGCGAGCTAGGTAGCCAGTTAGATAGCTAGCTATCCAGCTAGCAGGGTAGCTCACAACGCAAGGAATAAATATATTGTGAATTGAGTTTTAAACCATGATTAGTGCTTGTATTCGGAAATAAAAGATATTGTCATTATTTAAAAAACATATGTAGCAGTGAATCCATAAGTCCTACATAGGTAGATTTTGCTGTTGAGCGACTCACCTGGAAGGCCGCAAACCACATGAGCCAGTCCAGGCGATAATGATACGGGGAAATAAGGCATGGCCGCCTGTAAAGATCTCCTGGTTTACAAAAGAATTGATATTCCGCCCAAACTGCCTTCGGGTCTTTGGGATCTTCACTCAGAGTGCCCTGGAAAATCACCTCAGTGCGCTCCTTGGTAATACTGCAAATGGGAATACAATTATTAAATATGTGGGAATACAAATGTCTGACGATTAATAGCTGAGGATGGAAGAATCTCGTTTGCTATTTCCAACAACTAAACGTCAAATATGAGGAAATGTACCTGCCAAAGGCCCCGTAGGTGTTGACGATGCGTAGTGGATCAAATGAGGTGTTCATCACCTGCCTGGGACTCAGTAAATTCACGACAACCGGAAGACTCAGGCAGCCGATCAGAATGCCCAATGACACGTTGACCACCTGACGAATTCGCATTCCTGATACACGCATTAAAAAAAAGAGGCAAAATTAAAAATGAAGTTCAGACAAATATTGTTGAGAAAAAACAGATTTCCATAAAAAAATCAAAAACTAAAGGCAAAGGTTACGTAACACCAGATTATGACGAGAGCAAACCAATGCTAGCATGCCCATATTTGGAAGTGCTAGCGTAGCAGCTAACCAGGAAGTTTTTATATGAAAAATGAGGCTACCAGTTTCAACTACTGTCTTTTATTAAAATAGGATAATTATTAATAATAATAATAATAATAATTGGATCCTCGCGGGTCAAGCAAGAGGACAGCCATCTTACGTTGCCATCATTACTAGCTACCTCTGTGCGGTTTCCACTAAAAATGCTTACACCATGAAACATGGAAGGAATAATGACCTCTAAAAAATTAAATTAAATGACATAACAACAACAGTAACAACAATTAAAAATATGAATAATGAATAATAATAGCAATAATCATAAACTATATAGCTAGCCAGATAGATAGCTAATAGCTAACTAGCTAATAGCTAACTAGATAGCTAATATATAGACAGCTAGACAGATAGAAATAGGTAGCTAACTAGGTAGCTAGCTAGCTAGAAAATAGCTAGCTCGGTAGCTAGCTAGCAAATAGCCAACTAGCTAGCTAGCCATATAGACAGCTGGATAGCCAGATAATAATAACAATAATAATAATAATCCATTTCATTTCTAAGCGCCTTTCAAAACTCTTAAGGTCACTTTATAGTCACAGGATACGTTTTTCTGTGGGTGAGCAGTGGCAGCAACACGCGCCAGCGTTCACTCAACCCGGAAGAAACTCAAATAGATAGAAATCTAGCTAATATATAGCTAATAGCTAGCCAGCTAGATAGCAAGCCTGATAGATAGCTAATAGCCATCTAGATCAGGGGTGGGCAAACTTTTTGACTCGCGGGCCGCATTGGGTTCTAAAATTTGACAGAGGGGCCAGGAGCATTTGGAGGGAGTGTTTGGGCCGGAAATACTCCGAACAAGTTATGTCCATAATTTATAAAATCACTTCAAATGACTTCGACTGAGCGTATTTTACAAAGATTCCACAGCATATAGCTATAGTTTACGGTTTAAGACTTGCGCTGAATATTCATGAAGTCTAGTTTTCGAGTTGATGACGATCCCCATGTGACGTCACGTTTGGACCGCCCCTGATCCGTGTTGATCCGTGTTGATGGTGAAATTAGAAGGAAAACACATAAATAACGCCATGGTGAATCGTTGTGTGTTGCACCAAGACAACTATTTGATATTCGCTGACACAAATTCCCAGCTGACAAATCAGCCCATTTCCAACGGAGCTTGGGCGCAATCTTCTGCTTTTTCTGGGTGCTACATTTCTGTCCTTCACGGCTCGAATTGATATGGGAGGACTCCTAGAATCAATTGCAAACATTTATGCTTTCCTCTTCAGAAGAACAAGAACAAGAAAACATCTTCTCCGAATCTGAAGCCATTGTTTTGATTCTCGAGCAAGGCAAGACGTCTTGGCGTGACGTCACGAACAAGGGGGTGGGACCTTCTGAAACTGGCCATTTCCGGATTCATTTTGAAGTCATTTTTATTGGTGTTTTTCATTTAACTAAAAATATCAGCCTGCCTGATTTGGGTATTTTAGATGCTATAAAACGTTTTTCTGATGTCAGTGGGAAACACAAAAAAATGGTACCGGTTGTCCTTTAAATGTAGTGTGTACAAACCTCATAGCACAGTCAGACCCCAATTTATTAACTGTCTTTCAAATGTGAAAGATATTCCTGATCAGGTAAATTTGTCTCAAGGAATATGGCGTTTACATACTATTTCGCAGATACTTCGCAGAGGAGGAAATGGAAATAGATTAAAATAACATATGCACTGTGATTTATCAAGATTGCGTCTGTTTCCATCCATTCCAAAGTTTCCATCGAAGGGGCAAAGTTAAAGAAATCAACATTTATTGAAAAATGGAATCACTTTCAACATTCAAAACATATTATTACACAACGAAATATTCAAGCTCAATAATACCTACTTGTGTTAAATTCCGCCAAATCATAGATGGTTTGTCCTGACCGCGCGCTCAACAAACTCCTCACTGACGCTCTCGCCTTCACGCGCTAACAATACACGTGTACCGTCACCAAGCACACAAACATAGACTACCTGCAGTTGAAATTTGCATACTCGGCTCGGCAGCCAATCAGAAGCCTGCTTCTTTCTTCCCATCTAGATAGTTAATATATAGCCAGATAGTCAGAGAGCAAATAGATAGCTATCTAGGTAGCTAGCCAGATAGCAAATAGATAGCTAGCTAGATAGCAATAATAATAATAATAATAATAATATATAACATTTCTCCGCCACACCAAAAACGAACACAGCATTAATACCTTTAGTGGCTTCAGGTGCTCGTCCACTTTTTTCCTCATCTTGAATCTTCAAAACCGTTTTCTTGGCTCCACTTCCGGAGGAAAACAAGAATCCCAGTGACGCATCATCAAAACAGGCCAAACTGGGTACAATGGTCAACCAGTTGAGAAAACTGAGGTTCCCACTCACGATCAGAACTATCTGGTAGGCCCGAAAACACAAAACAGTTTGATTCCAAAGTACGTAAACAGTAACTAAGACCATAGTTTATTTTATTATTTTTTTTTGCATTGCATGAATATGTAGAATTGCTTACCTGAAATATAACCTGCAGCGCGCCATTGACAATGCACATCCGCCTACCCAGGAAAGTGAAGAATGGGACGATGAGCTCAATAAAGTGGTTGGACATAGTCTCAAAGCGATGGAACCACCAAGGTGAACGATGCATATAGTAAGACACGGGATTTGGGACGGGCTGCGTCTGAGATGAAAATGATGGGGTAGAAGAGATTTTTAAAAGAAAGAAATATCAACAATTTCAGGCACTTATAATGATAACCTGCAACCTGATAAGCTGTCCACCATTGTAACCGCTGACCCTGAAAATGGTTATTCTGAACATAATATATCGCAGAAAATGAATCTACCTCATAGTGATAATCCATGCAGGTGAGGTCTCGCCAACATTTGTCCCCTCTGATTTTAATCAGGCCCTGAAATACACAACCTGTTCATTTTGTGCAAGTGTACCTGAATGCATCTTTTATATATAAATGTACTGTCAGAAGAAGAGAGTTTCACTCACAGCTCCAAGCATGATGCGGACAATGAGCCATCTGAATGTCCAAATGCAGATAAGGGAAGGAGGGCAGCGGCGTGGGACTTGAGACAGAGTCCAGATAGGACACAAAAAAATAGCCAGGAAGCCCGTTTCCAACAGCTGACTCTCCCAGCCTAGATTAAAAATAAATAAAGTTAAATAAATAATGATCAAGAAGACCTTTTTTTGTTTGTTTTGCATTACTACATTATGTCACTTTACATACGACATTACCTTACTTTACATTTAGAAATTACATGTATTGTGTATGTCTTTTTTTAGCCACATTATAAGTGCCTTGCACGCTGGGTCCGAGAGGATATTAATTTCATCTGCGCTGTATGTCATGGATATTAGCATATTTGACAATAAAGATGACTTTGACATGGAGTGAGGATGATATGCACTTCACATTTCGGTCAATGTAGAAGGGAAAGGGGTATTAAATCATTAATGGGAATCAATTACAGAAAAAAAACATGAAATAAACTTACCAAAGGAGTACCTGCAGAGGAATAAAAAAAATATACATTGTTAAAATGGTGATACAATTTAAATCATGATGTCTTACATGATTTACTGTCATTCTTACATTTGATCAAATCCAAAACTTACCACAGCTGCCCCACATTGACCAAGGAGTGATACAGTACCCACAAGGACACCATGATCACCATATTGGCCATTCCGGTCACCAGAACAAAACCAGACAGGGACATCCCCACCAAGGCGATGCCATCTAGGTTAGCGTCCATATTGCTCCAGTCCAAGAACCAGAGAATGGAGGGTGTATAGGCCAGAGCCGCCATGCATATCTTTCCTCCAACGTAGCGTTTGACACTATTGAGATAGCTCTTGCAGGGCATCAGGCCATTTTCGCCGATCAGCTGTTTATTCTGGTTGTAAGCGACAGTGAACGCCACAACTGGGGGGGGGGTGACATTAAAGAGCATGTTTGTGCATTTATGTTTGTCTGTCAATGGAATCCCTTTATGGTGTCTTCTTTTTGCATTGTCCCCTTATTTTTATTGTTTCTTAGGAACTTCGTGGAAATTAATCAGAGAAAGTCCAAAATCAGGGTGGGTTGTTTTATTTAATGTACATGTATTGTATTTAAATCTAAAGCTGCAAGATTCACCGACAAATTCGCTTTTGACTTTCTTAAAAACAACCGACTCATATGTTTACACTTACGCCGGCATACTCACAGTAAATAAAGGCAACGGCACGTAACAGCACAATACGAGTGAGCCAGAAAGTCCCAGTTTGTAAGGACTGGAGCTTCTTTTCTTTCTTAGTGCCTTCCATTGCATTGGTTGCATCTTTTGTGTAGGCATTGTCGGTAAACTTTACGTCTGCTGCTGCTTCTGAAGCACCTTTGAGGCGTCTTTTCCTCACTGGCTCGCTCTTGCTTTCACTGGAGGTCGCCATGTTGCTGCCTGCGTCATTTGGTCACGTGTCCAAACAAGCGGAAATTCATTTAATTTATTCGATCATCGAAATTAATTAACTTAACCGACGTATTATCAGCAGTGCATTTTACGATCATTTTCTTTTATTTTTAATTATTTAAATAAATACATACATAAATACATAATTATTTCAACCGAAATGAATGAGACAGGTCATAATTGGGTTGATAGTCAGGAGAGTGTCTTGTTTTGAATAAAATATAAAAATTAAAAATAAATTACATCACACAAATCCGGGTATTAACTGTATTCGTGTATGCATATAGGTGTGTTCTATTGATTTTTTTTGTCACACGTTTTACTCTCACCATCGTGACAAACAGGTAAATTTGAAATCTGGTTTGATGTAAAAAAAAACATGCATAAATTCGATTCACAACCAACAGAAAGCTAACTGAGAAAAATTGCTGAAAAAGGATTTAGTTTGCTACGGTGCAGTTAGATGTTTTTTTTTTTTCATTTAGATGTGTTAGTTCATCTATGTTCTCAAATCTGCATGGAAAATATAATACGTAGTTGAATTTTTAACTATAAAATATCAGCAACAGCCACAAAACTCGCACTGAAATCAGAGCATTATTTCAAAATACTGGCGTGTACACAGACAACAAACACATTACACCTTCATGTGTACAGTATTAGGGTTTTATAATAAAACAATTTATTGTGATTAAATGATCACTATGATCGCTCTTAAAAAGCCACATAAATAAATAAAACACTCGTAAACACAGTCCCATCACATTACAATCCTTCAATGCATCAGTTACAGTATCGCAATGAGTTCAAGAGAGCAAACAAAGGCAAAAGTTGTCATATACTGGATAGGCTTAAAAAGAACTTCCCCGCAGTTGTTAAAAGCGACCAGTCACTGATAATTTGTGTTTTGACTGCATATTTATGATCAACAGTACTTTATGGATATAGGTTTAGCATGGCATCCAACTCATTTAAAATGTACCCACATACACGCCCTAGAGTTCACAATTCAGCCGTGTGATATGACTAACATGTAAATATCAATTCATGAGAGTTGAGGGAGGTAAAACCACTCACGAGACAAAATTCCAGGACAGGGACGACATGTCTCCTACAGGTTCCTGCAAAAATTCACTCTTGGACCACATATTCCCATGTTCACTTTCTACAGAACGCGTTCAATGGTATCAACCTGTCTTGTGTGACTTATCTTTCCTCATGGGGGTCTACCCACTCCTGGATACGACCCACCCCTTGCCTCAAGCCACAGTCTGCGGTCTGTTTTTGATCCGAAAGAGACCAGGTCAAATCTTGATGCGGTCTTGCTTTTTTTTTCTTCTAAGGCCTCAAGGCTTGTGTTTAAAATGAGCCTCCACTGCAAAAAAATGAAAAACAACAACAAAGTGTAAGTATTTTGTGAAAATATGATATAATAAACAACTGCTACATCGGCTTTCTCCACCCTAAACATGAACATCTTGGCTGCATAAAAAGCCGGAGCTAATTTTGACGTGATAGCCAAGCTTAACTCTCTTAAAGGGCAACCGACGTCACTTGTTTGTTTTTTAACTGACATCAGAAACACGTTTTATAGCATCTAAAATACCCAAAACACACAGTATGATATTTTTAGTCAAATGCAAAACACCAATAAAAATGACTTAAATTGTCCAAAATTTGCAAAAAATTGAGCGGCGAATTGGGCATTTTCAGAAAGTTCGTGACGTCACGCCAAGACGTCTTGTATTGCTGGAGAATCCAAACAATGGCTTCAGATTCAGAGAATATGCTTTATTGTTACACGTCGAGTTATAAATATGATTCAAATAGTTCTGAAGAGGAAAGCATACACGTTTGCAATCGATTAAATAATTTATTCAGTGCCATTTTGAGGCAACATTGGGGCAACAATGGATCACCAGAAAAGAGGCACAAAATGGCGACCTCCAGTGGCCACCTCCGCTTCCACAATCTGATAAATTCCTTATATGGAGCTTGGACGCCCTCTTCTGGCGGCTTTTTGGTGCAACATGATTTATGTATGTATTTATGCATTTAGGTATGTATGTATGCATTTATGCATTATGCATGTATGTATTTATGTCTGCATTTATACATGTATGTATTTATGTATGCATGTATGCATGTATGTATTTATGCATGCATTTACACGTGCATTTATGCACACATTTATGCATGCATAAATACATTCATTTATTATTATTATTATTCATGAATTAATTATGCAATTATGCAAGCATTCTGCATTCATGCAGTCTGCATTCATGCATTCATACATGCACGCATTCTGCATTCATGCATTCTGCATTCTGCAATTCTGCATTATTTGTGTATTTGTTTGCTTCTGTTTATTCATCTATTTATGTATCTATTTATTTATTGTGTATTATTATTTAACAAAATATTCTAAATCTTATTTTACTTTATGTTAAGTGTTTTTTATGGCGCTTTTTGTTACAGAGTCAGCTGTTGTGAAAGCGCTATATAAATCAAGATGCATTGTATTATAATCTTCTGAACCTTGTATAACATCATCACCTGCTCCACTGCAGTGACCGCTGTGCGCAAAAGGGTTAAAGCCTTCAAAAAGTCGTTTTAAAAGTCTCAGAAAATGTCTCACGGTTGCATATGTTACAAATTAAAACAAAGACATGTAATGGATAAATACAGAATAAATTTTAAAAAATGCGGATTTTGAATAAACTCGGCCGAGCTTTCATACCTGCGTACTCCTGCGGCCTCATTGGTCGATTCATAACTCTCTGAAAGGCTGCGATCCAGTCTCGTTGCTCAGCCTCGGTCTCGCAGGCAAACAGGAACTTGCGGTCTGGTGTAACGATGGTGATGCCGTGATTCCAATGGTAGCCCTGAATGGTTGAAGGCAGGCCAGGCAGAACGGTGTAACTGTTCTCTTTACTCCCGATGAACACTTCGCCGCGAGCGTAGGCGTCCTGCAACAAGCACCGAGAGCTCGGTTCAAGGAAAATATCGCTGCAGTCAGCAAAAGTCACAAAAGTGGAGCGAAGGTGTGTGTTGTATTATACCAAGGGGTCTTTAAAATACATCAGTCGTCGGTCATCCATCGTGAACCACCTCTTCTTGAAGCCCTCCGTGTGCTGCGCCAGCAAAAGTCAACATCAAAACAGGAAGAGAATACCGTCAGGGCATGAAAGGCCTTCTCTGCTGGCCTAAAAATATCAGAATCATAAACTAATGTGAATTAGATTGCATTGCTTTTCTCCTGTTGCGCTGCTTCCAGATGTGTCTTTTTGTATTTAAGCATTTAACCAATCACATTTCAGCCATCATCTACCTGGACGCCTTCACAAACAGTTCCGCAGGCCCTGGAGCGTAAAAATAAATGTCGATGAAACTGTTGCGTTAACCAATCAGAATTCGAGTTGGCAACTAAAGGTCTTCTGGAAGGCACTGTAAACGGCAGTTTTCGAAATCTATGATTGGCTCGTCACATGATTGGCTAGTCACTAGCCAATCATAGTATTACCAGCCGCTAGTGATAAGAGCATACTGGCCAGAGCTAGCACATTGTATCTGTAGCGAGATGCATCAGAAATGGATTTCATTGCACAGATGATGTTAAAGACATTTTCAAGACGGACTTAGATGGATATCATTCGGAAAGGTTGGACAGTTCTGAAGCTAGCATAAATAGCAAATTATAGTTAAAATGTATGAGGTTATCATGAATCCACACGTTCATCGTAAAAAATTGAACAGTTTAATGACAGCATTTCTTAAATTTCTCCAAGTCACAGATTATTTCCTCGCTATTGGCACCCTCTAGTGGACATATAGAAAATCACACCACACTCGCAGCTGTGGATTGATTCAGACGTAGCACTACAGAAGGCCTAGCAATGAAATCCACGGCCCACGACTGCATTTCAGTGTAATCAAAGAATTTGCCGCTCTCTCATAGGACACGATAACATGGAACGACGACCGGCAATCAAACCTTTGGGCCCGTTTTCTCCATGAAACCTTCCTTCATGAAGTTTCGGGTCAATTTCGGCACTAGCTGAAAAGTAACAAAAACGAAAGTGAAAAAGAAGCATGGATTAAATATGAAATATGGGTTTCTTTGCTTCACTTGAGGAAACAACGTTTCAAGATTAATATGCATCTTCAGTACTGAGGCTATATGAATAATTAAAATAGCAAGTCCTGGTTCATCTGTCTTTGAGACAAATGCTTATAATGTAAAAAAAAAAAAAAGGTAGTCCCAATATTATTATTTAAGAAAAGCTACAAATGAATTTGGGCAAAGCCCTTTCGAATGAGGTCATCCATGCTTACCTCCTCGTTACTTGCTCCAGGGAAGGCCACTTGGAGGTAATGGAACCTGGCCGCTCTGATTGCATTGAACCAGTCGACCATTTCCTGGGAAAGAAAAACAAACAGCTGATACGAAAACAATACTTTTAGATATGGTTGAGAAGGCTTCGAGATAATTTGGGTTATTAACGTTTACGCTACAGCGTCATACCGAAACCATCTTAAGGAGACTGACTGAACCCGATGAACTGGATGTGCCACTACTTGGCCAGAAGAGGGGGGAATATGCTTTAAAATACAACAACGTCTTCCTCTGGCTCCACTCTTATCCTTTTAATTTGATCTATTTACTCTCCAAGCAGTTCATTCAAAGTGTGCATGTGAACCCTGGCAACAAATGTGAGTACATCCCGAAGTGAAATTGCCATTTATGGCAAAACACTCCCTCTTGAGAGTCAAATAAAGAATTTTCGCACTTAATATCTGCACGGCTCAGTAAAAACGATATTTTCTTTCCTGTTTTCCCATGAAAAGTACTTACAAAAATGTGAGATGTGCATTCGCATTTGTGTGCATGGTCTAATGAGTATGTGTTAAAATCAGGGATGTGGTGCATGGTTTGGGGTTTTCATTGGAGTTTAATTTCAATTTGAGTTGGATGTTGTTATTTTTTAATATTTGAAGACTTAGTTTTAGTGTTTGCTTTAGTGTATTTATGTATGTATGTATTTATTTGTTTATTTATTTGTGTATGTATTTCTGTATTTATTTAATTGTTTATTCATGTATTTATTTATTTATTTATGTATTTATTTCCGTACTTATTTATGTGTTTATTTGTGTATTTATTTATGTATTTCTGTATGTATTTATTCATGTTTTTATGTATTTATTTCTATATTTATTTATGTACAGTATTTGTTTCTGTATTTGTCTATTTATCAGTCGATCTATTTATTTATTTATTTATTCATTTATTTGTGTACATATTTCTGTCTTCATTTCTGTATTTACTTTGTTATTTATTTATTTATGTATTTATTTATTTATTTATTTATTTATTTATGTAATATTTCTGTAGTTATTTCCGTAATTATTTCCGTATTTATTTCCGTATTTATTTATGTACAGTATTTGTTTCTGTATTTGTCTATTTATCAGTCTATTTATCTATTTATTTATTCATTTATTTGTGTACATATTTCTGTCTTTATTTCTGTATTTACTTTGTTATTTATTTATTTATGTAATATTTCTGTAGTTATTTCTGTAATTATTTCCGTATTTATTTCTGTATTTATTTATGTACAGTATTTGTTTCTGTATTTGTCTATTTATCAGTCGATCTATTGATTTATTTGTTTATTTATTTATTTATTTATTTGTGTACATATTTCTGTCTTCATTTATTTATTTATTTATTTATTTATGTAATATTTCCGTATTTATTTCTGTAATTATTTCCGTATTTATTTCCTTATTTATTTCTGTATTTGTCTATTTATCAGTCTATTTATTTATTTATTCATTTATTTGTGTATATATTTCTAACTTTATTTCTGTATTTACTCTGTTATTTATTTATTTATGTAATATTTCTGTATTTATTTTTGTATTTTATTTCTGTATTTTATTTCTTTATTTATTTCTGCATTTGTCTATTTATCTGTCTGTCTGTCTGTCTGTCTATTTATTTAAACCAGTACATGGTTTAAAAAAGACACGCAAGAAATTAGTAAAATGAATCCCAATTTTCTAACACGTTGATTTTCCGTCCAGTGACACACAGCAATGCTGAAAAGATACTGTTAAAATGAACCCTGATTCACTTGTATGATATTCCTTCCTGTGACCGACAATAACCTCTGTTTACACACCTTAGCGTCACTGTGGTAGACAAAGATGTTCCTTGTGCTGTTGTCTTTCAGGTAGGTGATCTGCAGGCCGCAAGGGTTGCCAATCTTGGCCGGTTGGAAGGTGGCATTGAGGGTCTCGATTTTCATAACTGCCTTGGGATCCCTGGCCTTGCCATTACGAAACACAAACAAAACACAGAGTTTAACTTCTTGGCTGCAAAACAGATACGTTTTTAGCATCAAAAGCAGAATTGTTCTCACATCTTGCTTGTTGAAGTATTTCAGGGCCCCCTCCCTCTCGGACAGGATGAACTTTCGGCTGAGAAACTGACCGTTGTCTCGTCCTCGTTTCCATAGAAACCCCTCACGGTATCCTGAACGGGTGAAAAAATGAATATATTTGAGTAAAACGGGCGAGGAGAACATTTTGAATCGATGGCGGTGACATCTTGTACCCGAGAGGGAATGTGGAAGGAAGTGCAAGGCACAAACTGTCTCGCTGCTGGATAATTTCCTTGTTCGTAATATTCTGTTCTATTTTAAGCACGCATAATTCATTTTAACTCTATTTTGGCCAAAGGCTCAGTCTACGTTGTCTCCATTTTCTCGCGATATTTGTTTCTTTCTATCAGCCAATATGTTCTTATCTGCAGGCAAATCTTCCTTATCTGGATCTATTTCTGTTGTGAATTGGAGGACTCCTCTGCAAAAAAAATATTTCAAAAAATAAGAGTAAATAAGTGGTAGCAATTAAATGTCTGGCTTTGAGAACAACAAATCAGTCGTGGAAATGGGTCAAATTTACTCACACAAAAAAACAATAAATAAATAAATATTTATTTTAAAAGAAATATTTAAAAAAATATTTTATAAATAAATGCATAAATATATATAAAAAGATAAATTACCTAAATAAATGTGCAAAAAGATAAAATACGTAAATAAATGTATAAAAATATCAAATACATAAATAAATGTGTAAAAAGATAAATACATCCATAAATGTGCAAAAGGATAAAATACATCATTAATGTGCAAAAAGATAAATACATAAATAAACGTGTAAAAATGAATACATAAATAAACGTGTAAAAATATGAATAAATATGTACAAAGATAAATGTGTAAATAAATGTGCATGTGCAAAAGGATAAACTACATAAACGAATGTTTCAAAACATAGATATAAATAAATATGTAGAAATATAAAATACATAAATAAATGAGCAAAAGGATAAAATGCATCAATAAATGTGTAAAAGAAGAAAATATATCAATAAATGTGCAAAAAGATAAATACATCCATAAATGTGCAAAAGGATAAAATACATCATTAATGTGCAAAAAGATAAATACATAAATAAACATGTAAAAATGAATACATAAATAAACGTGTAAAAATATAAATACATAAATAAATATGTACAAAGATAAATGTGTATATAAATGTGTAAAAAGTTAAATACATAAATAAATATGTAAAAAGAGACCTACATACCTACATTTATTAATGTAAAACAATTGGAGTACATCATAGTCAGTGGGGCGGGTTACCCAGCAGGTGACATTTGACCTCAGAAGTTCATTTTCTCATGAAATAGATTTGATTTTTACCCATGAGAGCCAATCCAAAATTAAATCATATTGTCTTACGCATGTCTTATTTTCTTAAGTGTCATAATTAGGCTTATCATGGAGAAAGAAAGTCGGATGTTGCCTCTCAATTGGGGCGTTACAAATAAAAGTGGGAGTGCTTTGCAAGGGTGATAGAAAAGGGGCAGAGAAACAGTGGTTTGATTATCCACAGTTGTTTGATCACTTCAAGCAAAGCCATGAACAGCCCCGTTACCAATGTTATGCAAATTGCATATCACAACATAAAGTGGTCCCTTGTTTGGACTAAAATATTGACTAGCAAGGTTTTAGCTACATTCAGTTTCAGCATCAAACCCCACATATGGACAATAAATTACAGTAGCGTAATTGCATGTCTTCTGTTCTCCCGCCTTGCTGCTGCTTATTTCCATTTTCCCTTTTTTTTCTCCCTGGCACTTGGCTGCCTTGCTTTTTGTCTTCTTGTGCTAAGCGCCAATTGTACCGTGTGGGTGGATGGGCTGCAGTGTGTGCGTACATGTATGTGTGCGATGAGCCTTTGTGTCTGCGACTCTGTGACATGAAACATTCACCTCTACTGGCATTGACTCTTCAATCAATTGGTCTCTCTGTACCCACCCATGACTTCTTCCCGGTACACTCTCCTGGATTTCACTCCTCTACATTTACAATCAATGCTGATATTAGCCTAGCACCGAGGCTATGTTACAATAGTCAATCTCAATCCACACACATGAACATGCACAAACACACAGGCACACAGATGCAACTTGGCGAGGATGAAGAAAGCTTGATACTATGACTCTTATTACTTTGCGCTCTGCGGATGATGTATTTTGTAATTTGTGTGTGTGTGTGTGCATATAGATGGTTTTCCACAGCAACAATGGATGGGTGAGGTCACTTCAGGACAATAAGAAAGTGATGAACACGCGCACACACACGCACACGATAATAGTGGAGTTTGAGGAGTGAATGCAGACTGAATGTGTTGTGTGAGCATTTCAAATCAACAGTTAATCGCTGTTTGATTTTATAACAAAGAAAAAAAATTGAAACACGAAAAAAGAGGAAAAAAGAAAGAAAAGAGAATAAAAGAAAGAAAAAAGAAAGGACAGAAAGAAAAAAGAGAAAAAGAAGAAAAAAAGGAAAAAGAAAAGAAAAAAGAATATACAGTAAAGTCTCGTTATATCGATATTCAAGGGAGTCCGAAAAAATATCGATATAACCGGGACTATCGATATATCCGACCCTGTTTGCATGTAATTTTCTCCGTGCGTGCATAGAAATAGTATTGATATAACCGGGACTATCGATTTATCCGATATCGATATAACGAGACTTTATTATATATATATATATATATATATATAACAAATAAATAAGAAATAAATAATAACAAAAATAAAAAATACAAAATACAAAATAAAAAATAAAAAATAAAAAATAAAAAATAAAAAAAACAAAAAACAAAAAACAAAAAAGAAAATGAAAAAAGAAAAATGAAAAAAGAAAAAGACAAAAAAAAAAAGAAAGAATAATACTTAATAAATACAATATAACTATAAAATAATTATAAATAATAAATAAAATAATAATGTCTAAAATAGGCACCCAACCTCAAATAAAAATAGCACACTCAGCATGCACACTGTAACCTGATGACGGGGAAAATAAGAGTAAAAAAAGAAAACAAGAAAAATAAGAAAAAAAAGAAAAAAGGAAAATAAAAAAAGGTAAAAAAGAAAAAGAAAAGAGAAAAAAGATAAGAAAAAACAGAAGAAAAGAAACAGAAACAAGGAAAAAGAAACAAGACAAAAGTAAAAAGAAAGAATAATAATTAATAAAATAATAGTATCTAAAATAGGCGCCCAACCTCAAATAAACAGCAAAAGTTTGAAGAACACGATAGCCCTTAAATGCATCCTTTAACATGATAAGAAAGAAAAAAAGAAAACTAGAAAAATAAGAGAAAAGAGAAAAAAGAAAAAAAAGGGGAAAAAGAAACAAGAAGAAGAAAAAAAGAAAAACAGATACACATGAAAAGGGAAAAAAAACAACGAATAATATTGAAAACAACAATCATGACATAATGCGAAAAACCCAAGGCGATTCTTGGCGTACCTGCAGTGTAAGGTTCTTGCTTCTCAATGAACTCAAATTCATTCCTCTCGTACTTGGCTCGGATCCATTGCTCCCGAAGCATCCTGGAAACACAATGACACGTTTCATGGTTGGAACCGATCAGAGTGAAGTACCGTAACTGGAAGGCAGACCAAAAAGATGAGAGTGTGCCAATGGCATCTCCTCACCCAAACAATGCATAGTGACTAAGATAAGTCTTCAAGCAGAACCAAAAATCATATTTTAGGCTTAAATCACATTTAAAAATATCACACCATATTTACATCCATAAATTATAGAATTTGTTTCAATTACTTTCCCAAGACAACAGCCATAATAAATGCAATTTTAGCAAATTTGGGTAAAAAAACAACAACAACAACACAGTTGTGCGAGCTCTAGCGGCATACACAGTTAGCTAATTGCTAAAGTTGTTTTTCTTTTTGCGTATTTAGCAGCTTGATATTGTTTTTTTTTTTTTGGCCGTTTGGTTTGTCTGCTTTCATTCATTCATGTCCGAGTGCAAATTGCACATTTTCAAAGTAAAACAAACTGTATCATGTGTACTGTGTACTATGTTTCTCTTCCCCTATTGATGCAGCTATGAAACACCCCCATCTAATTTATTATATACTTTGCCATAACTTATTAACTCTGTCATGCACCAAATCAATAATAAATAAATAATTAATAAATAAATAAACAATAAATAATAAATACATAATAAATAAATAAATAAATAAAATACACACATAAAAATTGATGGAAAAAAATACATACATAAAAACAGATGAATAAATAAAAATAGATTAATAAATAAATACATAAAAATGGATGAATAAATAAATAAAATACACACAGAAAAAAATGATGAATAAATTAAAAAAATAATAAAAAAACATACATAAAAACAGATGAATAAATAAAAATAGATTAATAAATAAATAAATACATAAAAATGGATGAATAAATAAATAAAATTCACACAGGAAAAAAATGATGAATAAATTAAAAAAATAATTAAAAAAACATACATAAAAACAGATGAATAAATAAAAATAGATTAATAAATAAACACATAAAAATGGATGAATAAATAAATAAAATACACACAGAAAAAAATGATGAATTAAAAAAATAATAAAAAAACATACATAAAAACAGATGAATAAATAAAAATAGATTAATAAATAAATACATAAAATGGATGAATAAATAAATAAAATTCACACAGGAAAAAAATGATGAATAAATAATAAAAAACATATATAAAAAAAGATGAATAAATTCATACATACAGAAATAAAAATAGATATAGATAAAAACTAAATAGACAAATAAACACAAATATATGCACACACATAAAATTAAATACATACATTAATTAGTTAATTAATTAAATAAGTGAGTAAATAAATAAATAAGTAAATAAATAAATGGATCGTTGTACAGGCCTATCGCTTCTTTTGGTCCTTTGACATGTTTATCCTCATGTCCCGATCAGGATCATTGGTAAGGACTGGTCACATGACACATGCAAACAAACAAAATAAAAAAGGAGGGTTGATTGATTTCTGCCTTTATTGATTGGTCAATGAGTCGACTTACTTGCAGTCAGTATGCCTTGGTCTATAATAGAAAGCCGGAACATTCTGTTCATATTTAGCTTTAGCGACATTGTTTCCCAAATCTGCAAGAAGCTGCAAGACAGAAACATACATGTTAGACAGTATTTATTCTTAAACTGGATCACTGAAAGTATATCAATCGTTTAATACTTCCGAAGACAACGCCATATCTTCTAAGATACTGGGTGACGGACATTTACTCACTTACATATGGAGTGAGGCATCTTTTTCTCACCGCTATACAGTGGGGCCTTGGCTTACGTACTTTACTGGTGTGTAAGGTGAAAAGTGTGTATCCCAAAAAATAATTTCCCATAGGAAACCATTAAAATGAGAATAATCAGTTCCATAAAATATAATTTTCAACTAAATAAGCCTTAAAACTACACACAATATACCTTATTCTACGTATAATGTGCTATTGTATTGTATTATTTCATCATTCTGATTTTTTAACATTCAGCCTTCGCTACGTCTCCTTTATCGCCACCGGATGACTCAAAATATCACCACCACAGGGATGACCTCATGTATCTCTAATAACAAGCCTCCTTGAACTTTGATACAAAATTCAGCTTGCTCACCCATCCGATTATGACATTTTATTTATTTTTACGCATCACATCTCCTTGAAATGTCATTTGGATAGCGCATACAAGCCGACACAGCTCCCACTGACCTTTTAATACTCGCTATAAGAACCTCACCTCCACATCGCTCGCTTCCCACGTGTCCTGAATCGACTTGACCCTGCTGATGTGGGGGATGCCGCGATGAATGAGCGAGCAGGCCTGACAAACAAACACACCCAGTGTCAGTGATGCCCAGTCTGGCTCTGTAGGCAGAAGACAAGAGGAGGCAAGAGGGTGAAGGGAAAAGGAAAGGTGGGGGAGAAAAGAGGAATGGGTGAGGGACTGTTAGGGTAAGATTTTAGGGTACAGATGAATTGAAAGCACAGGCAACATTTCAAAAATGCACGAGAGCGTGGCAAAATGTCATTTTCAGTAAATCCAGTTGGTGATTGTTTTGAAAGTGCTTTGGGAATAACAACATTGAGTTCGAAGCAGATGTATCATTCAAACAGAATTGAATGCATCTCTTAATATCGACTTGAACATCTTTCTTAGCCTCATAAACGGTCAAAATATGTGGAAAAAAAGTTATTTTTTCCCCCCCAAGAAAAATATACTTTTAGGCTTTATTTATGTATTTATTTATCGACAAAATGATCTAATCTTAGAGCAAATAACGTTGGACTTTTGCATACCATGAGACAGAACCCAAATGCGGTTGTCAAACCACACTAAGAACCACTGGTCTACCCTAACAATATAAACCTGTCATTTTCTCCAGAGACCCAATTGTCCTCCATACACGCTATTAAAACGTTATCTTTTATCTCATGTCCCTCATACCATTTCAGACAGCTCCAAAACACAGAACAGAGTACACACTGAACCAATCCATCAAGCGATGAGGTCATCGTTGCCTGAGTCAGACCGTTTCATGGCCGTCTGATGAAACCGCATGCAGGGAAGACGCACAAGGGGGTCACTGTTCTCAGTACGGATCGCCATAGTGCTTTTTGACAATACTAGAAAGAAACAAGGCACATAAGATGTGGCTAGGATAGCCCCTTTCTAGATCTGCGCAAAGTAATTTGGACATGCCAGGATCTGAGTGACTTATGGGATATCGCAGCCGCATAAAATCATCAGCATGATGTCACTCATCATCATGGGAATGACAATTTTTATTCACACGATATACTCCGGAGCTTACTGTGTTTATGTTTGAATTCCTGATATCAGCTTTCAGAAGCTAAAAGATTCAATTTGAATCTACTTATGTCTTTTGGATTGGATTAGCCTTAATAATAATAATAATAATAATAATAATAATAATAATAATAGATTTCATTCATAAGCACCTTCCAATACTCTCAAAGTCACTTTTCAGTCACATAATAAGTTTTTCTGCGGGTGTGTAGCGGCAGCCACATGCGCCCGCGTTCACTAAACCCTAAAGTAACTCAAATCGATTGAAAGCTAGCTAGCTAATAGATAGCTTATAGATAGACAGATAGCTAGCTAGCTAGATAGCCAGTTAGATAGATAGCTATACAGCCAGATAGCTAATAGATAGCAAATAGATAGCCAGCTCGGTATTTATTAGTCTCGCAGTGTAGAATTTTACATTTCACAGTCGCAAAATTATGGAAGTACGAGGAAAGGAAAGGAAGAAGTAGAAAAACAAAATACAGGAGCTACTGGAATAGCAGCCACTCTCGTGGCGCCATCTTGAAGTCAAACGAACAAAATAATATGAAAACAAAAAGACACTGTTAATCAATCTTAAGCACTTTCTGCACCCTCTTTGTTGTATGAAACAGTTCTAGATGAAAGCGGAGAGGATCAACACCTCCTTTTCACCAGTGGATCTGGAACGTCATGGTGAAATATGCACATCTGTTACAAGCTAAATGTTGAAAGTAAACATGAAGCTGTAGCATCCATTGACGTAAATCCGCTTCAATTCCAAGCTGCGGCAGTTCCACATACACATTGTTTGATTGACAACTGATATGTAAATAGCATTAGTACTTATTGCACAAAAAAAAAATCGCAAATACAATTCATGTTAAATCATATTTTGGGCAAAAGGTATTTAAGAACAGATTGTGCAGGTGTATTTAAAACAGTTGGCTGGGTCTGCAAAGCTCCCCCTATGGGAGTGTTCACACATTTTTACACCCAAGCCTGCTAGAGCAAATCTGGCTCTAATATTGCTCAGCTGCAGCCAGTCCTCAGAGGAACCATCAAGGCATCTTTGGTGGGCTTGCCTCCAAGTGCCGACTGGGCATTCGGCCCAGCCTGGAACCTTTGTGGCCACTTTGGCTTCATATCAATTCTGGGAGAAGAGGGGTGGAGTATAGGAGGCAACATGCATTTTGGGTGTTAAAAAGATCAAGAAATCGTATGAGGGGGAGTGCCATGAGCAAGCTTGTGGAGTGACATAAGAATACCACAAAAAGATGCTCAGGTGTCTACTGTTTGTGATTTTTATGTAAATATATACTTGAATTATGAAGACATTTTGAGCACAATGATGTTATTTACTTATGGACGGTAAATAGTATCGTTAAAAAAGCATTGTAAGTAACTGTCATTAATTCTTGCATGTTTTTATTTGACAAAAAAAAATTGAATGTTCTTACAACAAGGAGTATATTGTCTTGGTTTTATAATAGACTATGCAATGTTCCAATTCACAATCTATGGTTAAATCACCACTGTAGGAACCCGAACTGGTTCTGTTGTGCAAAATAAGACGAGTATGATCCAATGATGCTTGTAGGAGACTACATGATGCCATCATCAGACACACACACACACACACTTTGGGCAGGAACAAAGCAGGTTCATGAGAGGACACTTCCATATCCAGTCTCTATTCATTGGCTGCTTCTCTACTTATATGATATTATATACATGACAGCAAGAGGTGCACCGTGATCAATAAAAAAAAAAAAAAAAAAATAGTTACCTGGGTTTCCGCAGTCCGCGCACGTCTCATTGTCCGGTCTGGCCAGCACGTCTTGAAGGAGCCGGTTGTTCCCCTCTGGTTCCATAGTAAGCATTCGCCGACTGGAAGCAAACAGACAGAACAGACCATCACCTGTCTGTCAGCCGGATGCTCTCGCTCTCTTTCTTTCTCTTGCTCTCTCCTCCCTCTTGTGTATAATGGCTTTATTGCTTTGGTGCCTGCCTCGCTGGCTGTATTCAGCTCAAGCCCATCACCGGTCCATGCTTGTTCACTGAGACACCCAGTGGTGATGTTGCATCATTAAAATAAACCCAAAAAGGAAAATGATCACCACTCGCGGTATTGACACATTTGGTGCACAACCTGTTGAGGTCCATTACACAACGTCTTTTTATCCTTGCTATCACATTATATTAATATTATAAATATTATATACATTTAATATTGGTTTATCATTGATTCGCTTTATCCTCACTAGGGTTGCAGGGAATGCTGGAGCCTATCCCAGCTGTCTGGGCAGTAAGCGAGGGACACCCTGAACCAGTGCACATCGAAACTGACAACTATTCGAGTTTACACTCAGACCCGGAAACATTCAGCATGTCATGCATGTTTTTCGAATGTGGGTAGAAAGCGGATGACCCGAAAAACCCGCACGTAAGCACAGGGAGAACATGCAAACTGCACACTGGAATTGAAGCCGGTGGTAGCTCCTCACTTTTTTTCCTCTCCTTTTTAACCCAAACTGTTTTACACAACAAAGTATATGAGGGAAAAGTTTTGTTTCCGGATTGCGTGACTGTATGTTTTAAGTTGTGTTGTGTTTATTATTTTACTTTACGTTAACTGTTTTGTTCAACACTTTGTTCCACTATGTATTATTTTGTACTATATTGCACTGTGAAGTCGATGTGCTAACCACTCGACGACCAGGCCGCCTACTATTCTTTTATTTTATTATTATTTTTTTGAAGACCGTTTCTTTTCTAACTAAATGTAACAAAAAGCGTTTG
Source organism: Hippocampus bargibanti (assembly GCF_051943395.1). Taxonomy (NCBI): domain Eukaryota; kingdom Metazoa; phylum Chordata; class Actinopteri; order Syngnathiformes; family Syngnathidae; genus Hippocampus; species Hippocampus bargibanti. The sequence goes on along the minus strand of NC_142748.1, from coordinate 3,624,390 downwards.
TGTCAAGTTATCGGTTTTGCAAGGCTCGACAAAAATGGCTGCCGTCTATAGTTAGTACGTCATAAATACGCGTCAGACGTCATACCTGCGACAGTTGCTCCTATAGTGTTTTAAAAACAAAACATGTCCACTGCCATGAATTTCGGGTCCAAGAGTTTTCAACCTCGACCACCTGACAAAGGGTCGTTCCCACTGGATCATTTTGGTACGTTACACAATTCGTTTTGTAATGTTTGTCGTTGCAACGCGACACAATTCTGGACGTGATCGCAACTATCTCTCGTGATAGTAACTTGGGTTAGTCTGTTTAAAGTATCTGCCAATGAGTAGAAAAAAATATTTGAGCGATGGTGTTAGTCAGTGCTTGTTATTGTTTGGCTTCCAGGAGAGTGCAAAGCCTTCAAGGAGACGTTCATGAAATGTTTGCGAGATAGCAGCTTTGACAATTCAAAGTGTCGACTCCAGTCCAAAGCCTACTTGGAATGCCGTATGGAACAGTGAGTTTTTAATATTCTATTTCCTGAAATGCTTACCGAGTAGAAATTTTAAGTTTTGCTTTTATCTTGCATCACAGCCAGCTTATGACAAAGGAACCACTGGAAAAACTGGGATTCAAAGACCTGGCAGATCCTCCTTCCAGACAAGCTACCCAAGACTGCCAACATTGACACGGCACCCTTTCACAATACTGAATATATCCAAATACTTAACATGTGTGAAATGTAGTACATAAGTGCGCAGGCATTTTTGATAGAATGCCCCGGAGTGTATATAAAATGTATAATATAAGAAGATACTGTAAGTAAATACAACTTTTGTATTTAAACCTATGGTGTGTCTCATTGACTTCATAAGTTCACCAGGGTCGTTTCTCACCCCCACACAATTTACAAATAACAGATTGAATTTGATGCCCCAAAATGCCCTGCAATATGCCACATATGATGGTGGGAAACATTTTGAAGTAATGGATCACAATCTTACTTGTTTATATCGCAGAAACATGTCATTGTAAGTAAGTGGTGTGCAAAATTATGATAGTGGAATGCTGTATGGGTGTGGTCTTAGTTCATGACATTTTCTGCCAAAGGAGATTGTAATACATGTCTACACTATCGAACACAAGAAAATACATATTGAAAAGAAGTGCACATTTCAAAGTTTGCATGCATTAGAAGAAAGTAGAATTACCTCGAACAAGGTTAAGTGGTGATGTATTTTTAGTCATTCATCCATGTTCTATTCCGCTTCTCAACACAAGGGTCACGGGGTCATGCTGGAGTCTATCCCAACTGTCTTTTGGCAATTGGGATGGTACACCCTTCACAGGCCAATCGCAGAACTCACAAATGAGCAACCTGGAGCACACCTGGAGACAATTTACAATGTTCCATTAACCTGCTATGAATTTTTCCAGAATATGATCAGAAACTGGAGTACTTGGGAAAAAAAAACCCACGCAGGCCCAGGGGGAGAACATGCAAAGTCTAAACAGGAAGGCCAAAACTGGAATTGAACCCAGTGCTGTCAATGTGCTAACCACTGATCCTATATATATATATATATATATATATATATTTTAATCTACATAAAAAATAAAGGAATCAGCCTCAGTATTGTAATACTTTTAGAGAGGGATGGATAAGTAAAAAAGTAAAAATGACAGTGTGTGTGTACATATACTGTATATATAGATAAAGTAAAGTCATGTTATATCGATATCGGTTATATCGATAGTACTGCTTATTACGATACTATTTCTATGAACGCAAGGAGAAAATTTACATGCCGCAGGATCGGATATATCGATAGTCTGGTTATATCGATATTTTTTCCGACTCCCGAGAATATCGATATAACGAGACTTTACTGTATATAAATTGAAAAAAGCAATACAATACAAAATCCAGATCATGTGTATTGTTACTGTCCTCTTGTTTGCTATAAAACCATATTTTCCCATTGCTGAAATAATCACGTCTCTTTCTATTCTATCCTGTTTTTCATGCGTCACATACTTTTCAAATTTGCAGAAAAAAAAACCCAATCCTGCTCACAACCTTGCGATATCTTTGTCACGAAAACACATGTGAATTTTGGCAGTGGATTAGTGGGTGGAGGACGGTGGCACTCCTAAAGATAACCTCGGCGTGGTTTTTGGAGATAACACTCAAACATGAAAAGCCCAAAGGCAAGTTTGAATATTTAGTAAAATAGGCCTGAGATGCAATTTCTCGTTTGTTTGTATAAAATCAGATCAGTTGAAAAGTATTATTGTAAAGAATAATGAGATGATTAACATTGTCAATTGTTGCAGTGATATAAAGGAAAGAGCTGGAAAAGTGCATGGATACAATTGCATTTTTTATACAGTATTTTCAATTGTCTGTCCGCACTGACATAACATGACAGTTCAAGGGATAATTTCAGAATACATTCATGGGGAAAAAAACATGTGAATAAAATGGAGAATATTATATATTTTTTTAAATAAAAAAATATAGAGAATTTAAGAAATTTATTAAATCACTTGACATTTAAAAACTAATTTGGAAATGATCAATTTTTATTTCTGTCAAGGTTAATACACGAGTCAATTAAATGTTTCATGCAAAATTACCTGTGTTATGTTGAAATATGTTTATGAATGTAATGTTAATAGTATAGCATGTTTGATATATAAATATACATATAATATATAAATAATATAAATATAAATACATACATATATATATATACATACATATATATACATATATATACATACATATATATATATATATATATATATACACATATATACATATACACACACATATATACACACACATATATACATATACATATATACATATACACACACATACATCTATCTATATATATATATATATATATATTTTTTTTTTTTAATGTGTCCTATGAGACATTAACTTGCTTTCTTGAACATGGAAAAAAATGTTTCAATTGGGATGTTGAATCATTTCTGACCTCCGTTTAATTCTTATAAATTAAAAAAAATATATATTTTAGAGCCCAATTAAATTGAAATAGTGTCCCTTGTATTGTGCTTGATGACTCTGGATGCCATTTAAAACATATTTTGTTCATTGTGGTGGCGTAATAAATTAGTACTCAAATCCACATGCATTGTCATTTAAACATCTACAAGTTCCTGCAGTTTCATGCTATCCTTTGATTTCATCTAAAAGATGCTTTTTTTCCAATGTAATATACATTTTATGTCCAAAAAAGTCTGCATGGAATCATCTAGAAAGTTCTCGAAGGTTCTACGGGTCTATCTGACGCATCTCCAGCCTATCGTAGCGGCTTCTCCTATAGGGCGGGGGCCACCCCGAAGACGTTTAAATAGACCGCCTCGTCACTCTCAAACTCTATTCAGCTTTTTTTCTCTCTAAGCTTGAACCAAAACAAACAAGCGGCAACATGGTTGTGTGGACTGACCAAGAGCGTTCTGCCATCAGCGCCATCATGGGCAACCTGAACTACGAGGATGATGGCCCCAAGGCTCTGACCAGGTACAATCGATCATATTTTTGTATTTAAACAACATTGCCGGGCGGAGAACTAATCACCTTTGTCGACCTTGCAGGTGTCTGATCGTTTACCCCTGGACCCAGAGGTACTTTGGCGCCTTCGGCAACCTCTACAACGCCGAGGCCATCAAGAACAACCCCCAGATCGCTGCCCACGGCACCAAGATCCTGCACGGTCTGGATCGCGCTCTGAAGAACATGGACAACATCAAGGAAACCTACGCCGAGCTGAGCGTGCTGCACTCCGAGAAGCTTCACGTGGATCCCGATAACTTCAAGGTAAAGTATAACATCTCATTTTCTAGTTTATGTTAAAAAAAAACAACCTAAAACTGTCATCACAAACCTAAATCTTAATTTAATTGTTTCATTTGTGTCCCGCATAGTTGCTGGCTGACTGTTTGACCATCGTCATTGCCGCCAAAATGGGAAATAGCTTCAACGCTGACATTCAGGCCTCCTGGCAGAAGTTCTTGTCCGTGGTTGTGTCTGCTCTGGGAAGGCAGTACCACTAAACCCAGACATTGGAAATGGGCATTCGACATGTGTTTTCTTTCATATGTTTTTTGCCTTCTCCAAAATGAAATAAAAGCTCACTAAAGCAAATCGTTGCAACTGTTTATTATGTCGCGGCTAGTTAAATGCTGTTGAGGAAAATTATTTTTTTTACATACTACTACATACTTACATACTACCACGAGAATCACAAAAATATTTATTAAAATGTGTATATATCGGAAAAGTGATGGCTAAATATTTGTTTTAATACTAAATTGACTTTATTTATTGATTTATTTATTTATCCATGTATGTATTTATTTCAGTATGTATTAATTTATTTTCGTTTTAACTTATTATCTCATTTATTTATTTTCTCATTTATTTTCTCACTTATTTATTATTTATTTATTCATTATTTTTTTTAATTTATTTATTTTTTACTAAAGCAAATCGTTGCAACTGTTTATTATGTCGCGGCTACTTAAATGCTGTTGAGGGAAATTATTATTTTTTTTACATACTATTTACCACGAGAATCACAAAAATATTTATTAAAATGTGTATATATCGGAAAGTGATGGCTAAATATTTGTTTTAATACTAAATTGCCTTTATTTATTTGTTTGTTTGTTGATTTATATATATATATTTATGCATGTATATATTTATTTCTGTATGTATTAATGTATTTTTATATTCATTTATTTTCGTATTAACTTATGATCTCATTTATTTATTTTCTCATTTATTTATTTATTTTCTCATTTATTTATTCATTCATTTATTCATTATTTTTTTAATTTAGTTATTTTTTAATACTTGTCTCTCTTAGATGACCAATTTAAGATACCAAATATCACAACTAAAGTCCATTCATTTATATTTTTTTTTGGTGTATGATTTTTTTTTAAATAGAATATAAAAACTAGGGACTATGCTCAGAACAGCCCTACTGAAAAACAAAACTATAAGGCATATCCTTTTTTTAAATAGATTTTTTCCCCAAACCCTGAACAAAATGCATCACCCAAAACAACATTGCCTTTTTACTCATACAATGTGTGTCAGAAAAAAAAATCCAAGACTGGTTGCGTCAAAGGATACGTTTCCTATGCCAAATATACTGTATGTTACCATGGTTTAATCTAATATGCTTACCTTCTTTACTTTCCATGACATGACTTGACATATTTTTGGGATTATTCATCTAGGATGTTCTTGGTGTCATCTACGTCTTCACACAATGACCCCTTGGGAGAGGAAAAAATAAATAAAAAAATACATACACAGAGAAGGTTGCTGGTTCCTGTTCCAATTTGGGGAATTACATTTTTTTGTATTAAACTATACAATGTGTGTGGGTCTTTTTTTTTTTTTTTAACAAATTACTTTTTTTTGAGAATCTTCAGAGCTGCATTGTTAAACCTGCTGTTTTGGGAATCTTTTGAAAAGTGATTGTTTTATGAATTTGTGTGTTATGAATATGAAATGAATTAGATGGACTATTTTTAGATTATTCAATCCGAAATAATGTGTTCATCTGATGTGGCAAATTGATTTATAGTAGCTAATTATTACAACAGGGGGAAAAAAAGCCCCTTTCCCACGCATAATTTTCCGATTAGATTCATAATAACATGCCCAAAGATATGTTTTTTTATTACTATTATCTTTTCTGACAATGGATTCAAAAACAACATCAAGGCAAGGTGTGTTTATTCGTAAAGCACCATTTGGGGGCTGGAATTATGGGAAGTAGAATCATTTCATAAAATCTTGGCGTAAAGATAAATAGTTGTCATGCACTGTATGCATCCAAATGTTAAATGTTTTCAGCCTGCATTTGAATATTGTCATTGTTCTGAATTTTAGCAGAAACTGACACAGAAAGAGCGAGAGAGAGAGAGATGCATTGAAAAAGTAAGAATAAGAAAGTATAAAGGTATTCTTGAATGTGAGCAATAGTAAAATACATGAGAAAGAAATACCTAGATACAAAAAAAGCCAATTTAAACTCCATCGCTAATGCAATAAGCAGCACCGAAGCACGTAAACGTTTTTTCAAATACCAATAATGAAGGCCCGTTTATAACCTTTCATTTATAAGCGCCTTTCAAAACTCTCAATGACACTACCGCTGATTCCGTGCTCACTTAGCAATATTTGTATGATGATATATTAAAATGGTACTCACCCTTCAACCTGATTTGAGAGATGCAGTGCCCCGATTTTAGAATGTGAAGTACAAACGTCATCTCATTTCCACATTTTATTACAACAAATACATACATAAATACTGTACATGAAATGTTTTGCGTACTGTACATTGGTGGAGTCTCATCGGTATTTCTCAGCGAGCACCGCTGCAAAAGCTGACAGGAATTTGTCCATTGCGGCATGCAAGACTTCCGTAAAATCTTCGCCCATGTGAACAGCCAGTGCCACAAGCATACACTGGGAGAAATGCTGCAGGAGAAGATCGGGAAAAATACAGCGAAGGTCATGAATAAAAACTCACAAATTCATTCCAAAATGCTCTGGTTAACTTTATATTTAACAATTACATTTGGAAGCATGTGAAGCCTCATTATTATTATTATTGTGTGTGTGTGTGTGTGTGTGTGCGTGTGTGTGTGTATGTGCACATGTGTATTTATTTATGTATTTATTTATTTACTGTATCTCTTCATCAATGTATCAATTTATCTATGTACTTATCAATTTATGTATTTATTTAGAGGTTTTTATTGATTCATTTCGTTTTTATTTATTAAGTTGTACGTATTTATTTATTCATTATTTATTTGTATGTATTCATTTTTTATGTATTCATTTCATATATATTCATTTCATATATATTCATTTTTTATTTATTTATGTATTTATGTATTTATTTATGTATTTATCTTTGTATGTATTTATATATGTATATATGTATTATTCATTTATTTATCGATCTATTTATTTATTTATCTATTCATTATGTATTCATTATTTATTTGTATGTATTCATTTTTTATGTATTCATTTCATATATATTCATTTCATATACTATATTCATTTCATATGTATTTATTTTTTTATTTATGTATTCATTTATGTATTTATCTTTGTATGTATTTATGTATGTATATATGTATCTATTTATTCATCTATTTATCTATTTATCTATTTATTGATCTATTTATTGATTTATCTATTTGTCAATTCTTTTATTTTTATTTATTAATTTATTTATTCATCTATTCATCAATTTATCAATTTACGTATGTATTTATTCATAAGTTGTTCTTTATTTATTTGTTTTTATTTATTCATGTGTTTTTCATTAATTAATTATGCATTTCTCCATTATTTATTTGTTTTTATGTATTGATTTTTATGTATTGATTTTTTATGTATTCCTTTTTATTTATGTATTTATTTACTTATTTATTGATTTATCTATCTATATATATCAATCTATTTATCTATTTATTATTTATCTATGTATTTATTTATTTATTTATTTATCTATTTATTTATATATTTGTCTATGCATTTATTCATCTATTCATTTATTTATCAATGTATTTATTTATGAATGGATTTATTTATAAGATGCTATTTATTTCTTTGGTTATTATTTATTCATTAGTTTTTATTTATTTATTTGTTTTCGATGTATTTATGTATGTATTTATTTATTTAAACACCTGAAATGAAAGGAAGACAATCCATGATCATCTCAAGGGCTTAACATTTTAAATCTACATTTCCGTTACCCAAACTGCTTATGCTCACTTGCGGCACTCGTGTGCTGGAGTCGATCGCAGCAGGTGGAGGACACCCTGAACCGGTTGCCATTTGCAAGATACACATCAATCAACAACCCTCCGTGCTCACAATCACAGCTAGGGACAATTTAGAGTGTTCAATTAACCTCCCATGCGTGTTATTGGACTGTGGGAGGAAAGTGGAGTACCCGGAGAAAACCCACAGAGGGATGAGGATAACATGTAAAATTCCACACAGGAACTGGGATTGAACGCTACACCTTCGAATAATACAGCAGCCATTTTTTTTATGACATCACAAGGCATGTACATTCAGTCACCTTGAAGTTTGACGGGTCGATCCGCAGCAGGTAGGCATGCAATGACTGCAGCGGCGCCAGGGTTTCCGTCAGCCTGCCGATATTTTGAGCTCCCTCGGCTATGGCTAGAACGATCTTCTTCCCGTGGGTGAACAGGTGATCAGAGCCTGGACTGATGTTAAGGTGGGAAAAGTACGTCTTGCTGCCGGGAAAAGCAGTAAACATTCTGGGGAGATACATGAGAAATAAATGGCAAATGTTTCAAAACATATGAAAGTGAGACAAAACATATTTAATTATGTACACAAATATATTAAGAAGTTATCATGTTTAAAAGTTTCATGCTGTTATATGCTTAGTCAACATGTGTGATACACAATTGAAGCACAGACAACCGGGAGTCGATCTGAGGTCAACAGCTTGTTAAACTGTTATCTTCATCAAGGAGATCTGGCCTTGGATAGAATTTAGGACTTGGGAAAAAGTAATTTAGGACTTCAAACTCCTTCACAGGAAGAGCTCATAAGCCACGTTACAAATGTATCAGTTCATGGAAAAGACAATGTTTTATTGCTTACAGCTGTTCGTGCTTACAACTCAAGGTCTGGTATTCTAATCAAGAAAACTATGTTTTACTAATGTATCACTTTAAGTTGCATATACTCTCAATAAATAGCTTGGCAGAGGACTGCAGAATTCAGGCGTCTGTCATGGATGGCTACGTCTCCTGCCGGTAGTAAAGACAACCTTTCTGAGTCCTAGTCTTTGTCCACTGTGTCCGATTGAACATCTCTGACAATTGTTTCGCACATAAGCTATAAAGGTGCCAATGGTGAGACTGTGTTTGGTCATATTTGACACTTATTTTTTTTAATTTATTTACTTATTTTTCATTATTTATTTATTGAATTATTTAGCATTATTTATTTATGCATTGTTCATTTATTTATTTGTGCATTATTTGTTTATTTATTTACACATTATTTATTTATTTACACATTATTTATTTACACGTTATTTATTTATTTTAGAAAAGCAATCTACAAGGCAGGCATCCTCGTAGTCATACATGACTAGGCTGCATTGATTTCTGCACTGATTCAGACTTTTCAATGTAAATTAGATGATGCTAATGTCTACGCTAAAGATGCATTATCTAATATTTTTATTTAATTTGATCATATAAACAGCAGTGCATATTAAAGAAAAGGAAAGACAAGAAGGAAACATGAATTGTGAAAAATAATAACAAGAGAGCTCCCTAAAAAAGAACCAGATATAATAAGATACAATTGAGCATTAGCATCGATGCTAGTGCTAATATAGCATGAGTTATATTTTTTTTCATCTCATAAAGTGCTTTAAAAGCATTTTTTTTTTCAATATATTTCACATCCAACTATTTTTCTAGTGCTTTACCTCATCATGGGAAAAACTCAAAAGAGTTTCTATCATTATTTAAAGTAATTAAAATAAAGTCAAGGATGCCTGCTATGATGAATGAGATTCTACAAGTTTTTAAGCTAACAATTAGCGCTTCACAAACATCTAAATGCTGATTTTTTTGAATGGCTTTTGTTTTTAAGGTCAACCCACAGCGAGTTGGATTATTTAATCAACTTTTCATGAGCGTCAAAACACACCATAATTATGTCAACATGATTAATATTTGATTTATAAGATTGAATAACACAAATTTAGTTACTATCGAATTTTGGATATAGTTTGAACTTACCGAAGAAGTGCATCTGCTCCAATGTATTCAGCCACAGGAGTCAGTTGCCTCCATACATTTTCAAGTAGCTCTTTCTCCTTCTTAGACAGCATTGCTAGCAACTGCGCATAAGAAAAAGAAGGACAAAACAGGTGGTCCTCAACTCAATATCAAAAAGATGCCTAACACAAAAAATAATAATAAACCATTTTTTTCCACAAAGTTAAAAGATATCATCAAGGGAATTATTTCCTTCTTTCCGAAGTAAACTAGAAGTAGTGGTAAAGAATACGTGGTAGTAGGGGTGTTTTCCCTTGCCTGTTATCAGAGAACAACATTTGGGTGTGGGCTATCTTCTGCCTAATGCGCATCGTTTGCATGTGCCTTCCATATTGTGATTATAACAAAAAAAAGACACAGCTGGAGTGGAATTTTCATCATAGGTTGACATCTTTGCTCTTCACAAGGTTCTTAGGTCACTGAGGTCACCTTTGCTATCAGGAGAATTGAGAAAGTGCAGGAAGTTAGAAACAAAACAACATCTAAATAACACTGTTCGTCCAAACTTTCAAGCGATTGTTGGAAAGTGGAAAAAAAAGCCTACCAGAACATCTAATGGTGATTGTCCAGCAACAGTTCTGGGGCGATTGTGCTTTTTTTTGTACCTGCGAAAACAGTCTGCGGCTGGATGCATGGATGCATGGCTTGAGGAGCCCGAGCTGAGAAGAAAGGAGCGTTAGTGCAGAGCGCCGATGCATATATGCAACTGTCACCGCTTGGAATTGAAGCGGATTTACGTGGGACAGGAGATGTGAGACAATCTATTTCGTCAATGGATGTGACAACTTAGTGTTTGACTTCAACATTTAGCTTGTAGCAGACGTGCACATTTTCACCATGACGTCCCCGATCCACTAGTGAAAATGAGGCTTTTATCCTCTCCTGTTTCATCGAGGACTGCTTCATACAACAGAGGGTCCAGAAAGTGCTTCAGAGTGAATGGCTGTGTCTTTGTGTTGTCATTTTTTTTTGTTCTTTTGACTTCAAGATGGCGCCTCGAGAGTGACTGCCTTTACAGCAGCTCCTGTATTTTGTTTTTCTACTTCTTCTTTTTGTTTTTTTTTGAACTAGCTGCTTTTCTTTAGGTTTTGTTGTTGTTTTGACTTCAAGATGGCACCTTGAGAGTGGCTGCCTTTACTGTATTTTGTTTTTCTACTTCTTCCTTTCCTCTTCCTTCCATAACGTTGCAGCTGTGAAATGTAAATTTCTCCATTGTGAGACTAATAAAGGCTAATCCAATTCAACACAACCATATCCCGGATGTGAGTGTACACCCCCCAACTCCACTCCAAAAAAAGTATTGAGTTGTAATGGTTACTAGTTCAAATGAATGCTGGAAAATATTATTGGACTTGTTTCATGACATAAAAATGATAATGGGGTGTATACTTTTTTAAAACACTGCATACATAGGGAGCCATTCACACAAAACATCAGTTTGAAGTTGCTATTTGGAAGTAATAGTGAAAAAAATACAAAGCATTTGCATACATTTGGAAGTAGTTTCAAGTCGTACTTCTAGCTTACTTTCTCATTGAAGTCAAATAATACACACAGACTGCAAGACTAGTGCTGAGTAACCTATTTTTTTTTTTTGCAAGACAGGTTTTCAAAGATAACATTTTTGAAGTTGCTATCTGCCAAAGCTGCACAGGGGGGTGTGAGACACACGGCGGGGCCCTGATACTGTTCCAAAGCTCTCATGACCTGACGTTAATGAGCACACGTTTGCATGCCAATGACTTTATCAAATTTTCACATAGCGTTTGTGGTGATGAGTCAGGGGGTTTTCTGATGACAATATTTGCTGAGCTCATAGTATGCTTGTTTAAACTTTAACCTTTATATTTGATTTTTAATGTTCCCTTTAAGGTTGCATGATTGATGAGAAATTATTATTAGAATGGATTGTCAGTTCAAGGTATTGGGAATAGTGTCAATAATATGCGACACATTAAATACAATACAAAAAAAACATGTCTGCTGGTTTTATTAAACTTATTGAACATTGCAATGCTCCCGGTCATCTTTTCCTTATTGATAGAATGAAAACACGTGTTTTTCAATATTTATTTATTTATTTATTCATTCATTTATTTATGTATTACGTGTTTATTTACACATTGTAGTTACAATTTCCTCTCAGGGGCCATTATGAATTTGGGGTACAAACCATTCGAATGTTTCAACTCCTCCATATATTACATATAGAGCGCACAACAAATTAATGAATTTTCAAATCTGAAGTAAAAAATAATGACTGTTATTGTGGTTTAAATAAAATGTGAAATTTTGGTTCGAACTTTAGCAAGTATAATACAATTTAATTAGACTGATTTGCTTTTGAGGGCCAAATAAAATGATGTGGTGGACCAGATCTGGCCCCCAAGCCTTAACTTTGACACCTGCGCTCCAGCTTATTCAGATTGTCAACGCCCAGATCTCAAGACCGACAATTTATTGCTGAATTGAAATGATAGGATCACATTTTCAGGGATATATTTTTCTGGGGGGAAAAATGCATAAAAATTAGTTTTCTGCCTTCTTTGAGGGTCGTTTTCATGCAAGAGAGTACTTGCAGTAGTCAGGGGGGGGGGCACATGTAGTAATACTAAATTTTGGCAGTAAGGGGTGCTGTAGAATCAGTTTTATATTGGAGCGATGGTATATCGGTTTGACTATTGAAGAATAATATTTTCTATGGTTCTCTTGTATATAGAAATATACTTTTTTTATTGAAAAATATGTGCAAAAAGTCCTAATTTACAATGTTCATATATGTCTTCTTCAATACTTGTGCTATTTTTGATCATAATGATTCAAACCAGGCATGACAAGCACTGCATGTACAAATAATATAAAAGAAGAATTGAGTCATCGGTCAAAACAGGTATGTAAATTATTTCATGTAAACATGGTGCTTCAAAGCCTTTGGGTTGATTTTTTTTTTTGTTTTATGCGACACAGAGTGGTAAGACCTTGCAAAAAAATGTCTAATTTTTGTACTTGAATCTCTTCATTTTTCAATGCCAAGGCATAATCAGTGTCCCCGCAAACCCGCGGTTAATCCAGCGCGAGTCAAAGGAGGTTTGCGTTCAGGTCATATTTCTCACAGAACTTGTCCGTGATGGGGATGCAAGTGAGGTACTCGCACCAGTCGCACTTCACGGGGTAAACGTAGAAGAGGACGGCCAGGGAGGAGAGCAGAGCTATGAAAACCAGCAGGAATACACAGATCTGGACCCTCTTGCGGTACATGTCTGAGCGGCCAAAACTGAAACAGCAGAAAATGGCAAATATTTATTTATTTAATGTATTTATTTATTTTAGTTATTGCTTTAATTTATTTATTTGTATTTATTTGTTTATTCGTTTATCAATTGGTTTAGTTTTTATGTATTTCTGTGTTTTTATGTATTTCTGTTTATATATTAATTTTTTTACATATTTGTGTATTTATTTGTGTATTGAAAGTTTTGAAAGGTGCTTATACATTTAATGTGTTAATAATAATAATAATAATAATAATAATAATAATAATAATAATATTAATGTATTTATTGGTGTAATTATTTATTGATGCATTTATTTATTATGATATTTATTTCTGTATGTGTTTAATTATTATATTTATTTATTTAATTAATGTATTAATTTATTAATTTATTTATTTAATTTATTTATTATTTATTTATAATTATTCATGTGTTTATTTATTGTATTTATTTTTTCGTGTGTTCATTTATACTTATATTTATTCAGGTGTTTGTTTATTTATTTATGTTTATGTATTTGTGTATTTATTTGTGTTTTGAGTTATGAAAGGTGCTTATAAATTGAATGTATTATTATTATTATTATTAGTAGTAGTAGTAGTAGTAGTAGTAGTAGTAGTAGTAATAGTAGTAGTAGTAGTAGTAGTAGTAGTATAATTATTATTATTATTAGTATGAATATTCTTAGTATTATTTATATAATATATTATTTCTATTTATATCATGTTATTGTTTTTCAGTAATATATGCCCAGGAAATTATGTATTTCTTTATTTATTTATAAATTGGTAAAGGTTGGTGATACGTGTTGAACGTTTAGATTTTAGCATCTATCAATGCAAAAGCTACATACATACCTGATGTACGGCAAGAAGGCAAATGATAAGAAGAATCCCGAGACAAAACCGCTGACGTGGGCAAAGTTGTCAATCCAAGGCAGAAAACCAAAGGAGAAGAAGAAAACAGAGATGGCAAAGAGCTTTCCAAACGCCCGCCATGGTCGCTCAAGAATCTGCCAGCTCTGTAAGAGCTCCACAAAGAGACATGCCAGGATGCCAAATTGGCTGCCTGCTGGACCGACCTAAATGAAAGAGATGGAGAGTTAGATAATGCTGATTTTTTTTTTTTTTTAATGGTGCCTTGTACTCATTCTATTTTATTTTGTCAGATGGCTCCACAGAATAAAATCATCTGGATACAGATATATTTTTAAATAGATGTGTAGTGTAGTCTACTTTTTTCGTTTACTAGAAATCACATTTATGGTAAATTTTAGTGAAATACAACTGAACTTTACTTCAAACTATTAAGAGAACCGGAGAATTTAAACTTCAGTATTTATTTTTACTATTACATACTATATTATTACTTATTTTAACTCTTTTTTTTGTTGTTTTGTTTAAAACGTGCGCCCTGCTGGAAACCGGTTCAGTGTGTTCGCTATCCATTGCCTCATGACAGTTTGTATCACATATCATTTCCTGTACCTCCGCTCTGTAAGGCAGAAAAATAGCCGACGCCAGGTTGCCTGTGATGCCACTTAGCATGTAGATGATGGAGATCCGTAGCCAGCCAGCTAGCTTTTCCAGATCTCGAAGAACTGTCATTTGGAACAATGCTGACACCAGGCAGTGAAGAATCCTGCAGACAGATGACAAAAACAGCATATACACAGAATTGCTCTCACACATGTTATTTTAAAAAGCTTGAACTAAATGAGATGAAAGGTCACCCAGCGTGAAGGAAGAGGGACAGCCACAATCGGGAAAACTGGTCCGGGACCTCAGGGTTGAGAAAAGGCAGGAGGCCACACACGTCATCCATGCAAGCCACCTAGAGCAGAAAAATGAATGGCATGCAATATCCACATCATACTACTGTATACTGTACAGGTATGGAAAAAAAAAACTAAGGTTAAGGTCCATTTACAATCATACACCGAAACATATTTCTTGACCCTATTAGCTTTCATGCATAGAATGGAGTGCTACACTCTAAACTATTAAAATGCAATTGTCTGACTTCGTTTTATGCCATTAAAAATGTATTCAATTAGCGATGACCAATGGGCTGCTGGACACATGAAATCTAAGATTGTTATCGACGATATATGGATAACTACTGACATAGTTTCAAAAACAAACACTGACACCCAGTGGTCATTATTATTATGATCATCATCATCATCATCTTTATTTATATTATTATTATTATTATTATTATTATTAATAGCATATATTATTTGTATTTTTACCATATTATCATTGTTTCAGCAATACATACCCATGAAAATATAATAATAATAACAACAAGAATAAGAATAAGAATAAGAATAAGAATAAGAATAAGAATAAGAATAAGAATAATAAGAATAATAATACTATTATTATTATTAGTAGTAGTAGTATTATGAGTATTATTATTATTAGTAGTATTATCATTACCATTATTATTATTATTATTATTAGTAGTAGTAGTAGTAGAAGTAGTAGTATTATTATGAGTATTAATATTATTAGTAGTATTATCATTACCATTATTATTATGATTATGATTATTATTATTACTAGTAGTAGTAATAGTAGTAGTAGTAGCAGTAGTATTTGTATTATTATGAGTAATATTATTATTAGTAGTATTATCATTATCAATAATAATTATTACTACTACTACTAATAATAATAATAATAATATAAAAAATGTTCTGGGCATATATTGCTGAAAAACAGTATGTCTTTATCAAAATACAGTACTCTATATCCTAAATAAACACAATAAACAATTGAAACTGATCTGGTGTTACCATGGAAACAAAGGTCACACCGCATTACTACTACAAGAAGTGCAGCATCCAAAGTGTCACTTTTGGTTCAAATTATGTCACGTTGTTGCTTTAAAACACGCTGGAAGAAATCTGAATCCAAATGTGTCCACGCGTGAAGTCTACCTGTGAACAGAGAGTGGCTTCTTCATGGAAGTAGCCATGCATGAAGTCACAGTACTCTCTGGAAGTAATTTCACATCTACAAAACAGAATACAACACATATTAAACAGACAATTCATCATTTTTTCCCCTGAAACATAGATTAAGAAGCTTCATCCAAGCTGGAATTGTAAAATTTGACATTTGATCCTTACCGGCCTTTGGTTCCGATGCAGCAGGGCCGGCCTGTGATGGCACAATCTATGTGAGGAAGATTGGTGTGGTTCACAAAACTGTAGCGTGTGCAAATCTGCAGGTCACACATAAAAGTAGATGACAAGTAGATTGTTGTCATTTGCATGTCATCCTAAATTTTTAAGTACCTGTACAATGTTAACCTGAGGGGAATATATAGTGTATATAGTTATAGTGGCTTACATTAGGTTTTAAGGAATAAATACTCATTCATATTTTTCATGAACACTTTGGATGGTTGTAATATTTTTGTTATAAACTAAATAAAAAATTACTAGACTGTCAGAATTTTTGAATGTCACTTAGAAAATGAATGGGTGGATGGAAAGCTTTTTATAAAAAATGGATTAATCTATTTATTCATGTAGTCATGTATTCATTTATTCCCTGATTTATTCACTTGTTTGTGTATCTGTTTGTGTACCCGTCTGTGTACCCGTTTGTGTACCTACATGTATTTGTGTACCTATTTATCCATTTATCCATATATCTATTTATCTATTTATGCATTTATGCATTTGTGTATTTATTTATGTATTCATATTTATTTTTAATTTATATGAGTGTATTTACTTATTTTTTCATGTATTTATTTGTCTCCTTATTTATCTATTTATTTATTCGTGTATTTATTCGTGTATTTGTTCGTGTATTTGTTCGTGTATTTGTTCGTGTATTTGTTTGTGTATTTGTTCATTTATTTATGTAATTATATAGTTATTCATATATTCATTTATATATATATATTCATTCATGGATTCATGTATTCATTCATGTATTCATTCATGTGTTCATTCATTCATTCATTCATGCATTCATTCATGCATGCATTCATGCATTCATTCATTCATTCACTAAATCAGGGGTGTCAAAGTCATTTTTTTGCCGCGGGCCACATTGTAGTTATGGTTTCCTCTCGAGGGCCGTTATGAATTTGGGGAACCCATTAGAATGTTTAAATCCCTTCAAATATTACATATAGAGCACACAGCAAATTAATGAATAACTCGTTTTCAAATCTGAAGTCAAGAATAATGACTTTTATTGTGGTTGACATCCAAAAATATGAAATTTTGGCTCAGATTTTAGCAATCATCATGGAATTTAACAAGGTTGATTTGCTTTCGCGGGCCGAAAAAAATGGTGTGGCGGGCCGGATTTGGCCCGCGGGCCTTGACTTTGACATCTGTGAACTAAATGATTCAGCACATTCATTTTTTTCACACGTTCTACTCACCGGCCACTGGGTGATGTCTTCAGGCCACTCGTGAGGCGAAACAGAGGCAGGCTCCTGACAAATGCTACAAATTACACGGGGAAGGGAAGTGAGTGAAACATCTCGTTGTCTTCATCCCGGGCAAAAACATGACACGGTTTTGAATTCCATACACACCAATTTGATTTTACCTGGGATCCTGATGGCAAACGGCGCCATATTGACGTAATTTACCATTCAAAGAAGGAGCGCTGGGGTGCTGAGGCCACTTTACCCACAATGCCAAAGTGGTCTAAAAGCGAAAAAACAATATGAAGAGTACTGTTCAATGTTTCAGGTGGGCTATTTCTAAACTGACCGAGCACTCCTCTTGCAAAGTCTGCAAACACCCCGATCGATCGTTCCTCACGCAGCAGCCCGATTCTCTCTCTTTGACCCTCTTCTCCTGCACGAGTTTGCGAATCTCTCGATCTTGACGCATGCAGGGGGAAAATTTGGCTCCCAGGTGGATCAGCGTCTCCTTGCAGAAAAAAATAAAATACAAAAATTTAACAAATCACATGATCATATGCCTGCTGTTGTAAATTGTACATTTTTGTACGTAACATTCATAATAATCATTTGTTCTTTGTTGCTGCACCATAATTTCAGTGGATCAAAATTTTCATATGAATGACTTCCTATACAATTATATGAAAGAGCATTAGGGCCAGGTTGAAATATATACAGTGAGACCTCAACTTACAAATACCTCAACTTACAAACTTTTCATCTTACAAACGTCAAATTTATGAAAATTAAACCTTATAATAAGCACTATTTTCATAATACACACCCACCACGGCTGGCCGAACAGCACCAGAGGTTAAGTTACCAACAGTCCTTATGGAAGGTGACTCTCCTTCCATAAGCCATCAACGACCATCAAAAAGGTCAATAAAACTTTATTTTACAGCACAGTTTATTTCTTTAATTAGTCCTCGTGTAATGCGCCTCTCTTTCCAAACAGCAATTCCCCTTGACCTTCGACCTCCAACACCATTCCATCAAGCCATAAATGACCATCACAAATGTAAATAAAGTGACTTTATGATACAATGCAGTGTATTACTTTCATTACAATACAATAGCACATTTATTATACATAGAATAAGGTATGTTGTGTGTAGTTTTAAGGCTTATTTAGTTGAAAAGTATATTTTATGGAAACCCGGGAACGGATTATTCCCATTTTAATGGTTTCCTATGGGAATTTTTTTTTGAGATACACACTTTTCGACTTAAGACTTTCGACCTTCGACTTAAGACTTAAGACCAATTAAGTTCGTAAATTGAGGTCTCACTATATATATATATTTTGAGATGGGGTGTTATTCTGAGAGAAAAAGTCAAAAATTTGCTAGATTCAAACTCACAAAGTTGCTAGATTTATATTTCATGACAAATTCGGGACTTTAAATCAAGCAAATTTACAAGTTTAATTCTCATAATAATACCTCATCTCTAAAAAATATATACATTTCAACCTGACCTTAATGCTCTTCCGTCCAATTAAAATGTTTCATAATTTTTTTTAACATTGTTTATATACTGAAAGTACTCACCGAGCTTGGACCAATCCAGAAATTTTGTTGTTGCACAAATTTCACATTTTCGTACACACCTTTGCTCCTTAACACCTAAAAAGCCGAATTACACTTTTTAAAAAAATCCTGAATGCATTGACAACAACGGCGCAAACATGTTACTGACAGAATCCACAGTTTCATGTTGTGAGAAGCCCACGGGAGCGATGCCGTGGATGCCGACAGCCAACATGGTGATGAGAAGATGGACGAATGTGATCCAGTAGCTGAAGAAAGGCCTGGGTGATGACAACAGCAGAAGATCAGTCAATGGTGGGAGGTAAAGTATAAATACAAGTGGGTAAAGGGATTTTTTTTCTGTATTCTCACAAATATTTACTTTTACTATTTACATTTGAAAATGTAACCTTGTCAAGGTTGACTTTGACAATGACGTGGACTTGAGGTTTTTTAGTGTAAAATTGCTTAGTTGTGGATGAGGATTGGTTATTTTCATTATTTTATTATGAATACATCGATGATACTTGGATAAAGTACAACCAAACTCACGTACGTATACTCCGTTTACTTAAAAAAAAACATATGCTCAGGTAGATGCTACCATATATTTTAAGCTAGCTTTAAAACATGGCTGCCTCACGTAATGCATGTTTATGTTAAACATCACCCACAACTGACACACCTTTTTTAATATGGTGCGCCATATTGGTTGTGAACATACGATACATACTTCGACTTCAACAGTGGCGGGCCGTGCTGCGAGTGTGGAGTGATATTACTACAAATCCACAAGAGGGTACCGTTGGTTAGGAAATAACTTGTGACTTGACACAACTTAAGAAATACTGACATTAAACTGCTCAAATTTTTACTATGAACGTGTGGATTCACGATAAACTCATAAAATTGCAATATTCTTTGCTATTTTTGCTAGCTTTGTAGCTGTCCAACCTTAAAGGTGTCCATCTATTCTTGAAAAGGCCGTCTTGAAAATGGCGTTAACAATATATCTGCAACCAAATCCATTTCTTCTCCTCCTTCAGCCATTGTGGGTAGACAAAACCGCAATTAAATCGACACAGCAATATATTTGCTTATGCAGCTCGCTACGGATACAATGTGCTAGCTCTGGCCAGTATGCGCTTATCGCTAACGGGTACGTGATTCTCTGATTGGCTAGGACAAAATATACTTCACGTTAGTCTGTCATTCAGATACTGTATTCTAAGGCCAGCAGAGAAGGCCTTGCAGGCCCTGACGACTCTGGACTTCAATACACAGTTTGAGTACTGCCGTTACCTGCAGAAAACACCATTTCCTACCTGTGATCATCCATATCTTCAATCTGTCTCTTGACAAAGCTATCTATGCGCTTCCGGTACGTCCGGTTGGTAAGACGGCCGACCATTCCGAGCCCGTAAGGCCTCTTCTCTTGGGTGAACAACTTCTGGACGGGCAATACGATCCTTTGCCCACGTTGTCGACTCACCACTTCTCGATTGGCGCTCGCCATGGGTTGGACGAGTGAGCCGTCTTTTGCTTTGCGCCATCCTCGCTCTAAAGGCCTGCAAATACGAGTGGCATTCATTCATCGACATTGTATTTTCTTGATTTCTTATTCAATGCATTCCCAGTTGACATTGTCACCATAAGAGGATCACTCACAGCATCAGGTGACTCCTCTCCAGTTCGTTCCTATCCAGCGCACTCCCCGTGAGCGCGCCCTCATCTGGTTGATGGCGTGCGGCCTCCGATGCCGTCTCAAAAACTTCATCCGCATAACTGGAGAGCTCATCTGGTAAACCCTCCTAAAGTACACAACCCAAGACTAACTTTCTGACAATTGTCCTAATGAGGATGGATTTTTCTTGGGGAGGATGTGGGGTTGGGACAGTGCTCACCCCAGTGAAGAACGATGTGTCCAGATCATCAGGGAAATCCAGAGTGTCATCTTCAAAAAAACTCGAGGGCAGGAAACTGCGCTTGCGATAGCGTCCTACGCCGTTTTCGCCTAATGCACGACCCTGTATGCACAGAATATACAGTAGTATATTGTTCAATGCGCCACTGGATTAGCGGCGCGCTTCGGAATATTTCCGTGCGTTATTGTGGACCATCTTCTCTGATGATGCACTCTGTGAACATCCATCCAGCTCTTTAAAATGTTTGTCTGTTAACTCATTCACTGCCAGACGATGTGCAAAACTGTGTCCACTCCAGTGCCAGGGTTTTTGTAATTTTCACTCATATTCCAGGACCCACAGAATATGGAGTTTTGGGACTACATAAACATTCAATGCAGTGTTAGAAACATCAAACTGTCTTCTTACTTCATAAAAAAAAGTTAATTCAGAAATTATAGGGATCTGGAGTTATATGAGCTTGAAATGAGGGCGGCTGTCCAAAATACAATGCGATACATATTGGTTTATATAGCGCTTTAACAACAGCCGAAGCTGGAACAAAGCGCTAACACGGAAAAAGGGAAATGCCGCCCCCTTGTGGAAGGCAAAAATCATTTCCAGAGGCCTCGCCAGCGCTTTATCAGCACCCAAGAAAAAAACAAAAACAAAAGCCAAACAAATTCAGGAATAGCGCTCTGTCATATTTTCAATTCTCTAATACATTTGTGAATGGCAGTGAATGAGATAATTAAGTAACCCTATGATTTCTGCTTTACTGTGAGATAATTCTAACATAGCAGGTGGATGCATATTGAGAAAACACTTTTTTCCCCCCGAGGAAACAAACAAACAGAAAATATTGCTTTGATTCATTGCAGTGATTTCAATATACTTAACCGCAGGGAGTATCAGCCAAGTATTCAAAAGAGGTGTTCAATGGGTGGAACTAGACACTCTACTGTGTGTAATGGTTGAAGCGGGATTCAAAATGGCTTCCCGTTAGTCGGTACTGTGATATGAAGAGTGTATTGAGATGATGCTGAAGTGAAGTTTTTGGGCGAATTATGAATTACGTATGATCACAGTTTTCAATGAGATCATGAAGGGAAATAAAATATGTGAGATATCCCTGAAAACAAAAATGCTACTTCATCAAATGCAATGTGTTACGACAAGTGTTTTGCAAATCACCTTCATCAACGCCGTGGCGGCTTTGAAGCTCATGGCGGCAACGGACTGCCGTTTGGGTCGCCGCGGCAACCTGCTAAGGGCCGAGCGGGAACTGGAAAAGGAGCATAACGAAGCCGTGCAGGCGTTGGTGTTATTCGTCGGCGCGCCGAAGCCATCTACTTCTTCCACTGTACGGAATGCGCGACCACGAGCCAGGGGATCCACAATCTGTGCGTTGACACAAAGGTTTTTGGGGTTTAGTTTTTGGAACAATTATATCTACCGACCTGTGAGAGTGAGGTGGGGGGTATTTTGCACTGTAAAATCAAACAGAAGAATTTAAAAATTAATACTAAAAGGTACACATGGAGCCCATGAAGGCACAATTTCCAAAAATTGTTGCTGTAATGCTATAATATAACAAGTCACTTTTTAAATAGCCTGTTAATAGTGAATATTTTATTTTATTTTTAAAATTACTACTGCAATAGTAATGGCAGTTTCACTAGCCAATGGCATTTTGCAATATATGTTAAACATATATACAATAGAGACGCTCCCCAACTTACGAACAAGATACGTTCCGAATGGTCGTTCGTAAGGTGAATTTGTTCGTAAGTTGCTTCAGTGCTATATTTTGTATGGAATGTATGTTTAAAGCTTTTATAAGTATGATTAAGGTTTATATAAGTATGCTTAAGGCTTGTATAAGTAACCTGTATCGGTTTGGACTGAAAAATAAATATTCAATAACATATGCTCTATAAAGATATGTACATGTACAACTGGAGAGAATACTACATGTTTACTACAAACATGTCTAAGGTTTATATTGTATTAGATTTGCCTTTATTAGTCTTTCAGTGGAGACATTTACATTTCACAGCAGCAAAGTTATGAAAGGAAGATGAAAGGAATGAAAGTAGAAAAACAAAATACATGAGCTGCTGTACATATCTGTTTAACGCTTGTATAAGTAACCTGTATTGGGTTGGACTGAAAAATAAACCTTTAAAAACATATGCTCTAAAAAGATAGGGATATGTACAACTGGAGAGAATACTACATATGTTATTTCAAAAATGTGCGTATGTACCTTTGTTCGTAACTCGAATGTTCGTAAGTAGGGGAGTGTTTGTACATGTGATATATTTTAAAGCAGTGAACTGTTTTTTTTTTTCTTTTTCATTTTCATTTTACTGTTAAACTCAGTAGCCAAAAAGTATTTGAAGCAAACATTTGGCTTTTTAGATGTCAAACAGACACAGTAATGGCAGTTTTTCTCATAACTCACTTTCGAAAGACCAGTGGTTAAAAAAATAAATAAAAATCTCGCAACTCAAAGCAACAACATTATTTCCTACTTGCATGCCTTCAACAACCCATCAAACTGAAGCAGTGATAAAAAAAAAAATACTCAGGCCACGGCTTACCCTCTGCATGCCATAGCGATGGTGACGAGGGTGGTGGGGCGTGACGTAAAGTGGAGGAGGGGTCTCAGTGCTGGCCAAGGAAAGGTTGTCCTGACTGGCCCTCATCACCTGAGCTTTTAGACCTCCGTAGAGATGACTGCAATGCTGCAGGCTCTTCCTCCTCCATCGCTGGCTGCTGTCACTGTCGTTGCTCACACCAAACCAGTCTGCCGTCCCTCTGCAACAGGAGATTTTTCGTTTTTCGTACTGTCGTTTGCACAACCAGACTTTGTAAAGACATTTTAGTCACACATAAAAACAAAGATTCCAAATTACTGTATCCTTCTATGTATCTCTTAACTGTGAGGCCATGACGGTGAAATGTTTGGAAAGAAAGACACACAGTAATAAACACGCAGCCATGAAGGACACCGGATGGAGAAGTCTTAAAAAAAAAAAATCAAACTGCTGAGGTTGTGATTCTTACAAAACTCATCCATACCATAATTACACCAAAAATCCAGAAGATCATCATGCCCCAAAAAACAAACACTTCCTTGTGAATGAATGTTTGCTTTTCGAATGGATTAAATTTGCTTGTGGGTGTTCAGATGAGCAGGTATGCACACAAGCATCAACAAGTACACATGGCATCCACTCATAAGTTAGTCAAAATAGACTATGTACACTTTCATGTCTTCTGGATAAAGGTTGGCACCGGTGGGGGCGGAACAAGAATGTACACACACGCACACAAACACACACATATGCACAAAAATGCATCATACACCCGATGAATCACTTTAGAACTATTGGTGTTAACTTTCATTTAGGGGGAGGGGGTAGCAAATGTAGAGCACAAAAGACACCAAAATGATCTAGTTTGTTCAATACTGCGTCGAAATACAGTGATACGTCAGTTTTCGACCATAATCCGTTCCAGAAACCTGTTTGAAAACCGATTTGTTTGAAAACTGAAACAGCACTTTCTATTATAATCAATTTAAAAACATTTAATCTGTTCTAAAAAGTTCTAAGAAAAACAACTTTTTTAAGAGCACTATTTTAGAGTATAACTGGATAAACACGTGAATCAAACCTCTGAAGATGGAGGACACTGATTCGAAGAAGGGAAAAGCCGAAATGAAAAGAAGAAGAAACTGGATAAACACGTAAAAAATAGAGCAGGTCGTTTGTAAAATACTATAAAACAAACTGTAATATGTTTTGTTTTCACCAATTTTAACATCAACATTAACATTGGAACGACACAAGGATGTGTAAGATGTAAGAAAGTGACATATAAGGAAGCGCAGAGTAGTTGAGTGGCACATTCCGGTGCGTTCAGTTTGTGAGAACCGAATTTCGGTTGTATATCGTAACATAAAAAAGCGACATTTTTGGTTGAAAACCAAATTGGGCGAGAATCAAGACGTTTGAAAACCAAGGTTTGACCTTATATCTTATTTTATTATTATTATTTTTAAAATTACAGGTCATTTTGGATGAAAGGAAGACATCACTCGGGATTGGTCGGCAATCACAACTCATATTAGAGACAGACGAGCATTCACACTCAATTTTACGTCATCACTTTTTAGAAACCGAACCCATTGAATGACTTCCCAAATGCGACTCACCTGTTGACAGGGCCCCAATAAGGGTCCTGACTGCGGTTCATACCTACGCGGGGGGGCGTGAATATAGAGCTATGTCACCTCCATTAGCAGCATGGCTAACACACTGTCTGTAAAACGGCTTTGAGGCAAATCCAATGAATAAAAACTGATCTAATCCACGGAAAGGGGGGATTCCTGAAGTCCTGATTTGCGCTACCTAGCTTCCTTTCCAGACTGTTATACATCCACGGTCATCCTCATTTCATCAAAAATTGAACAATAACAAAAACCAGGCTCAACAACGAGATGAGGAAGTCCCAGATGTCAAGCAGCTGGATGCACTTTTTCAGCACACAATGATCCGAAAGGCTCCGACCTTGTGTCAGCGGTGCACGACCATGGATGTTTTCTGTCTCAATGTGCGAGAAAGAGTATGTCAAAGTATTAGCGGCTGGCACGCCTCCAAAACTATACCAAAAAAGGAACAAACTTCCTGGGAAAACAAGACTTGTGTTTCTGTTCCTTGTCAAAGGCAATGGGGCTCCACTCTTTGGCGCTCCCACTTGTGAATGCGGCCTCAGTGTGTTATAGTGAATGTGTGTGTATGTGTGAGAACATGAGCTTTGATGCCTACATGCCAGAACTCCAGAATGGGGCAAGATTAAAGGGGTGAGAGAGAGAGAGTGAGAGAGAGAGAGAGACAGAAAGAGAGAAAAATGACACACTTGCAGGGAGGAGAAAAGGAAGAGGGTGGGGACCGACCGAGTCTTGCCTGGACATGACACACACGAGCACACACTCACATGCACAATCACACACACACATAAGCAACATTAGAAATTTGCAGAAATTTGACTTTTCCCCCAGATGTATTAAAAAAAACTTTGAATGGGACCCCATGATCTCATAATTGTATTAACTCATTCACTGCCAGACATGTGCAAAAATGTGTTCACTCCAGTGCCAGGGTTTTTGTCATTGTCACTTGAATTCCAAGAGCCGCATAATAGAGTTTTAGGACTACATAAATATTCAATAGAAACCTCATATTCTCTTCTTCCATCAGAAAAAAAAGTGTTGATTCCTAAGTTATATGCATGGATCTGGAGTTATATGAGCTTGAAATGAGGGTGGCTGTCCAAAATAAAATTCAATACATACATATTAGTTTATATATCGCTTTAACAACAGCTAAAGCTTGAACAAAGCGCGAACACGGACAAAAGGGAAATGCTTCCCCCTTGTGGAAATGAAAAAACATTGCCAAAGGCCAGGGCCAGCACTTTATCGGCACCCAAGCATTAAACAAAAAACCCGAACAAATTTGGGAATGGCGCTCTACATCATATTTTCAATTCCCGAATAAAATCATGAAGGGCAGTAAATGAGTTAAGTTAACAAATGCAATATTTCATTTACGTGATTAAAAGATCGATGTACCTGATAATCTGTTTGGGTATGGACGAACGTCGTCGAGTCAATATTTTAGCGATGCAGGACTGCCTTCGGATAACGGACGCCCTCTTGGGGCACCGTCGGCCTTTAGGGGGGATTGTGTTGACTCGTTCAAAGTGTACTTTTTTCTCACTGTCCCATTCCCAGAGAAGAAAGGAGGGAAAGGGAAGAGTAGACGAAAATCAGAGTGGGAGAGCAGAGTAAAAGCAGCAAGAAAAAAAATATATACAGTGAGACCTCAACTTACAAACACCTTATCTTACAAACTTTTTGTCTTACAAACGTCAAATTTATGAAAATTAAACCTTATAATAAGCACTATTTTCATAATACACACCCACCACGGCTGGCGGAGTGATCTTCGGCGGAAGCACACGACCGAACAGCACCAGAGGTTAAGTTACCAACAGTCCTTATGGAAGGTGACTCTCCTTCCGTAAGCCATCAACGACCATCAAAAAGGTCAATAAAACTTTATTTTACAGCACAGTTTATTTCTTTAATTACAGTCCTCATGTAATGCGCCTCTTTCCAAACAGCAATTCCCTTTGACCTTCGACCTCCAACGCCATTGCATCAAGCCATAAATGACCATCACAAATGTAAATAAAGTGACTTTATGATACAATGCAGTGTATTTCTTTCATTACAATACAATAGCACATTTATTATACATAGAATAAGGTATGTTGTGTGTAGTTTTAAGGCTTATTTAGTTGAAAAGTATATTTTATGGAAACCCGGGAACGGATTATTTCCATTTTAATGGTTTCCTATGGGAATTTTTTTTTTAGATACACACTTTTCGCCTTACACACTCTGTCTGGGAACCAATTAAGTTTGTAAGTTGAGGTCTCATTGTATAGGCAGTCAAAAAAAATCATGAGGAAACAGAAGTGAACAAATCAAATACACAGGACAGCTGGAGAGCTTGTTCAATTCTGTGTATGCGCATCCAACCTCTTGGATGATGTGAAGGAGGGTGTTTTCTCCAAAGGGGGTCTCAGGTAGTTTTTGGATGTTTTAAAGTCAGCCAGGTAGACCTGAGGCTTTGCTCCTGGCACACTGACACTGCGCTGGCGTTTTAATGGCTGCAACAACAAAAAATAAATACCAGATTGAGGTACTACCTGTAAATAATTACAGTACTTCCTCATTTTTCACTATTAATGGGGACCAGAACCACCTGCGATTGTCAAAAATCAGCGAAGTTGACTTTGGTAGTAGTAGGGAAGTACCGCATCTGGCTCCTCTCAATTAAAACGCCATTATCTTAACTGAGTGCTTTGGCCATCTTGTGGTATTTTGTTGCCGATGAATGACACCGGATGTCTTTACATACATACAGCTTGAGAGACAAGTTTAAAGAGTTTTGCAAGCATCATCTACAGACATGTCTGTTCTCAGGTAGGCAGTGAAGTGTTGATTATATGTGTAAAAACAAGAAAAAACTGAAACTGGAGTTTCTTTTTGGCAATACAACATCATCTTGGCCAAGTCATCCTCGTGGGGGGAGTGAGGAATGAAGTAAAGCTACACTCAAAGCTGGTTTAAAGACTGCAAATTTGTCATGAATATGAGTTGGTCTTCATAGAGGATAAAGAATATATGACCAAGTCCTGTTTTTTCGTTATGCATAATGCTGTACCATTTTGTGTTCAGTACTGTATGTTAGCATGAAGCTAACATATGTTGAACTTGATGGTTTATGTCAACTGGAAGTGGCCACCAAACAACTTTTATGCATTTACCTCCTTTTGTGTGGCCGTGTTGTCAGACGTCAGCTGGATGACTGGGATGTCCAGTTTAGGCCATGGTGGATTCTTCCTGGTGCAGAGGTTGGCCATGTTATACAGCATCACCAATGGCGGACAGCTAGAGGGGAAAAAAAAAGCATGCAATAGAAGTATTCACGCTTTAGGTGAGGATTAAATTTGCCTGTAAAAATATATGTATAAAATAAATTAAAAAAAGAAAGTTAAACTGTAAAAATTGGACATAGATGAATAATGAAGATAATGAAGACGATAGAATGTGTACAATTTAGAAAGATGAAAATACAATCAGTCCAAGGCAAATTAGCATCAAAGTGTATGCATTTTTTTCAGCAAGCTAGAATCGTGTCCGTTTTTGATCACTTTGTTTCTCTCTCTTTCATGCTTTTCATATTTTAATATTTAAGTCAACCACTTAGAATTGTCCGGTACGTGAAATATGCTCCAATTGCCGTTTATCACTATGCCGCATGGAATAAGTTGCTTCTGGTTATCCCTTGCAACTGTATATATTTTTTTATATACAGTAAAGTCTCGTTATATCGATATTCAAGGGAGTCCGAAAAAATATCGATATAACCGGGACTATCGATATATCCGACCCTGTTTGCATGTAATTTTCTCCGTGCGTGCATAGAAATAGTATCGATATAACCGGGACTATCGATATATCCGATATCGATATAACGAGACTTTACTGTATATTCTTTGTATTTATATCTTGTGTATATATATTGTAAATGTCTGTGTAAGCTCTCAGTTTTACAGGAGTGGTCCATCGATGAGAAGGTTTCTTCAGCCGTCATCTGTACTTTTTTGAAGGTGTCGGACGTTTCGCCTCCTATCCAAGAGGCTTCGTCAGCGAACTAAAGTCTTACTGGTCGTATCGCCCACTCATTTGACGACAATGAGGTTAAAATCTTAGCGAAAGCACATAGATGGTTATTGTATGAACGATCCAAATTGAACCTCACCCCACCAGACCGGTTTAATGAAGGATTTTGTTATTTTATGAGAATCGCTTTTTTTACTCCCCTTTCAAACGTACAGATGACGGCTGAAGAAACCTTCTCATCGATATTGTAAATGAATATTTTAAAAACATATTTACCAAAAAAGTGACTTTTCAACCCAAAATCGTTTTTACCATCTCTAGTTATTTCCATTTTACAGGAAAAATGCATTGCGTCAATGGAAGTACATTCACATGGAAGAGTGTACAAAAAAAACAACAAAAAACAAGAATTCAAACAAGCTGCAACCACATCCTTTCATTTAAACTGTGACAGCTGTGTTCTTCAATGCACAAAACAAAATGCAAGCGTGCATTGCAGCTGTGAAAATACTTACTTGACACTCGTCGCTTTGGTTTTAACTCATCATCGAAGCTGAAGATGGGATGATTTTTCTTGTGTCCGTTTGTTACTCCATCATCTTGTTTTTTTTTTTAATCTGTGGTTGGTTTTTCATGACGGGTAGATTAGCGGATGCATAATCCGAATGGCCCACATGGATTTATACGGTTGATTGGACTGCGGTCAAGCCAGCCTCCACTCCACTGAAGTCAAGTGAGCCGCCACTGCGATTGTCAACGCTTCCTGTGCATGACAGTAGCCTGCTGCCAGCCAGCCGCATCCATCACCTTCAAAATAAAAGCAAGTCAACAAATGCATGCACGTCAGCGGTTGGATTAAAATAAATATAAATATAAAATGAGTAGTTTATTGGTTCACGTTCACCTAGAAGGGATAAAATCTCTCAGAACAGAAGCAGTATCTGAAGATAGAATATAAATAAATAGAATATCAATGTTGATTTTACACAAATCTTACCAGATACTTAACAACATTATGAACAATTAATGAAAATGATTATTTAATAATTATTGTTTATTGTCCCTCAACCAGACAAGGTTTAGGGGACACTACAGCACTTCAGCGATTTAACCAAATGATTCTGATATGGGTCTGATGTTGTATTTTGGAATCAAAGCTCTCTGAAAAGTGAAAAGTTCATTTATGACACGTTATATTCAACTCAAAGCTGCTATATGGAACAACAGTGCAAATCACACCTATGCCGACCCGAAGAAGTCAACAGGAAGACAAGAGAGTAGGAAGGAGTGAACAAAAGATGCAGTTTGATCTTTGTTGTTGTTTGTTTTTTTTCGCCCCAAAACACTGTACCATATGCCAAAAAAAAAAATACATGATCAATGTGCTGCCCTTCACTGTCACTAATGGTGGAGTGATGCACTCCCTGGCTTTGATTTCAGGCGAATCAAACCCACCAAAAATCTGGTACAAAGTATCATAAGCGTACTCCTAAATTCCCCACATGACCACATTCACGGATAAATGAAACATTTAAAAATTAAAGTTAAAACGAGTCATCGAAGACTTGGCTTGTTGACAGCGGAAATAGTTGCTCGTCGAAGCGGAT
This sequence comes from Hippocampus bargibanti, assembly GCF_051943395.1. Taxonomy (NCBI): domain Eukaryota; kingdom Metazoa; phylum Chordata; class Actinopteri; order Syngnathiformes; family Syngnathidae; genus Hippocampus; species Hippocampus bargibanti. Next base: position 3,593,453 of record NC_142748.1, on the reverse strand, counting down.
GTGGGACGGTCCGCTCTTCTGCGACTTCTTCTTGTTCTTTTCTGTTGGTGGTGGTTTGGACCACACTGGGCTTATCGCCCTCTCCTGGCCAACACCCGCAAAGACATTTGGCACGAAATCGAATGGAATGGCGTTTTTAGCCCAAAAAAACGTATAGTAAGGCATTTTCAGCCTTAAAAACACGTACAGTGGGGCGTTTTTAGCCTAAAAAACGACCATGTATGGTAAGGCGTTTTTGGCCTGAAATAAACCGACCGTGTATAGTAAGGTATCTTTGGCCTGAAAAAAGACCAAGTATAGTAGTAAGGCATTTTTGGCAAAAAAAAAACACCATGTATAGTAGTAAGGCATTTTTGGCCAAAAAAAACCACCATGTACAGTAAGGCATTTTTGGCCTGAAAACAAAACAAACAAACCCCCCCCAAAAAAAGACCATGTATAGTAAGCCGTTTTTAGCCCCCCCCCCAAAAAAAAAAAAAAAAAAAAAACGACCATGTATAGTAAGGCGTTTTTAGCCCAAAAAAACGACCTTAAAGAGGGAGGGAGGGGAAACAAAAGTGCCAAGTTAAAATCTTTTGTCCATGAGGAAAAAGTTGTTTATTTTTCATTTGAATCATTTTTCATGACGTTGCACACTTTCTTTCACACATCTAAAGTACAGCAACTTCCTTTGAATCAAAAACTAAGACGCTTGCTATTCTATCGGATGAAGAGCTCGTACAGTATTTTTCGTTAGTGAAAAAAGTCACGGATGCATTTGTGTGAATAGTTTGGGAAATGTGGAAAACATCCACAACAAACATTCGAGTCAAACACTCTGATTGAGAGCTGAGGGCGACCGATAGGCGTGCTAAATAACTGGCGCAACGTATCGTAATCGTGCTCCTAAATCATCCACGTTCACGGACAAATGACAAAAAGTCAGTTTAAAAAGTTAAAACTACTCAACGAGGACTTGGTCTGTTGACAGCGGAAATACTTCCGCTCTTGTGCTGCTGCTTCTTCTTCGTCTTGTTGTTATTTGATTGGAGCCAACCACGCATATCGCCCTCTGCTGGCCCGGAAGCCTCTTGGCAACAAAAACGCCCCTCGGCAAGCAAACTGAATGGAATTTACAGCTCTCCGGAGGTTGGGGGCGACAGGGTGAAATCGGTGTATTTCCCGAATTTGTCCGCCAGACGGCGCTAATTGTTGACTGTAATGAGAGGAGATGGATTAAATACCAAAGAAGAAGGAATGATTTTGCGCCGTCTGGCGGACAAAAAACAAAACTACATCTAGTTTGATGGGCAATAAGTGCCGTCTGGCGGACAAACGAAGAAATTACATCTATATCTTCCGCTATTGTGCTGCTGCTTCTTCTTCGTCTTGTTGTGATTTGATTGGAGCCAACCACGCATATCGCCCTCTGCTGGCCCGGAAGCCATATATCAATGGGGAATTGGCGCCGTCTGGCGGACAAATAACAAAACTACATCTAGTTTAATGAGGAATAAGCGCCGCCTGGCGGACAAATCAAGGAAATACATCAAGTGTGCCATGTTAGTCCTCGTGTCTACCGATAAAACTCCAGAAAAAATCTCAGCTGTCGTGGTTGAGTGGTCTAAAACTTTGGTTGAGGCCTGGCCATCTGCAGTTCGATTCCCACTGCCACCTGCATATCGGTGCATCAATTCAGCAGGTGAGCTGGGACTCAAACAGGAGTCGCTTGGACAGCAAGTTTAGTCTTAAACCGTTTGACCGAGTCGGATTTAAAAACTTCCTGTTTTCAGATTGTATTTATTGGCAAAAAAACATATTAGTACTCGTGACTACCGATCAAAATTTGCAAAAAAACATGTCTGCAATGGTTGAGTGGTCAAAAGGTTGGTTGCGGCCTGGCCATCTGCAGTTCGATTCCCACTGACACCTGCATATCTGTGCATAAATTCAGCAGATGAGCTGGGACTCGAACAGGAGTCGCCTGGACATTAAGTTTAGTCTTAAACCATTTGACCAAGTCGCATTTTAAAACCTCCTGTTTTGAGATTGAATTTATTTGCAAAAAACATGTTAGTACTCATGACTACCAATCAAAATTTGCAAAAAAACATGTGCAATGTTTGAGTGGTCAAAAACTTTGGCTGCGGTCCGGACGACTCCAGTTCGATCCCCGCTCTCGCCTGCAATTGTCTGCATAATTTCAGGTGAGCAGAAAAGGGGACTCGAACACAAGTCTTCCGAGCCGTAAGTATAGTCTTAGAGCACTCGACTAACTCGGATTTACAAACTTTGGATTTGGATGTTATATTTGTCCGCATATCCAATACCCATTAAAATAGGCAACACCCTGTGGATCACTGAAGTATGCCATTTCAGACGGAAGTTGTCAGCACAATTAGCTTAATGGTTAACGGTGATGGACTCCCAATGCGAAGGTGCTGGGTTCAATCCCAGCTCTGGGATTGAACTCATACTTTTGTTCAATCAATGACCTTCAGAATAAGACACAAGCAAAGACACCAGAGTTTCAGTTGGCGGTCTGAGAACAGACAAGTTTTTATTCTAAGTCTTTTTGTACTTCACACAAGAATATAACAATAGAACATAAGTGAGACCAACTAGTGGTGCCCATGGCTTATTGGTTAAGGTGATGGACTCCCAATGCGAAGGTGCTGGGTTCAATTCAAGCACTGGGCAACATGTCCAATTTGTACTTTTGTTCAATCAATGACCTCCAGAATAAGATATAAGCGAACAAAGCACATTTTCAATTGGGGCCCCGTGGGCCGCTGGGAAAAGTACAAGGGTGTCGACTGCGCGGCACGGGCTCGAAACCAGCAGTCGAAGCGAAAGCGACCGAGCGAAGCGAGGTCGCTGGAGCGAGTTCACGGTCCTCCCAGGGTCACTGACAAGCGAGCGAGCGAAGCGAGCGAGCCAGGTTCTGGTGTGTCATGCGAGCGAGCGAAGCGAGCTCGCTTGTGCAGGTTCGAGGCGCGAAGCGCCGAGAACCTGCCAGTAATACTATACTAAGTGTCAACGCGGCATCGCATGATAAATACATGAATTTTGAGCGAAATCAGCCGTACCCCCATGGTCCAGTGGATAGGGCAGAAACTGGCAGTGCAGAAGTGCAGGGTTCAAGAGCAGGCAGGTGCAACTGGTACAACCTAAAGAATGGCATTGTGAGAAAGGACAATAAAAACACCTCACTACATACACATGTAGTGAGGTGTAGATGCTCTTTTTCTCGGCTAAAAAAAACACCTTACTATACATGGTCTTTTTGAGGATAAAAAAAAAAAACTTACCACACCTCTGAAGCGAACTTTGATGAGTCACCTCGTGCCAACTTTCTTCTTTTGCTGGGTGGGTGTCCCTCCTACGGTGGTTCCATCAGTTTCATCCAGGCCTATGTAATTAAAATAATATGAAATAAATCAGTTGAACAACAGATCAGAGTTTCATAATATATTATAGGACTTTTCATGAGTTCCTTTTGTCTTTAAAAAATCGTTTGCAAAAAAAAAAGATGACGTTTTCACTTAAAAAAGATGACTACCTTCATTGTGGACGGACGACTTGGGCATGGGTCTTCTTTACCCCTTCAGCGAATCAATCTAACCCGGTTTTGTGCATCCTCTTCTCTCACGCCAGCTCATGGTCTGAATAAGCCCGAACAACTTGAGATGAGAGAGTCCTGCCAAAACAACAACAACAACTTCACATGTCGGTTCCTTTTACGGGAGGCTAATGACTCATTCGGATGAATTACAAGCATGCAACCACCTTATCACGCCCAAGGTAGCAGAGCCCCAATGCACAATGCAAAAAACAGCTAACTTTGAACTTGAAAATGCAAAACAACGAAATGGCACAAGTCAACATTAGCAGATGCGACGTTAGCTTTAGCGAGCAAGCTCGGAGCGACGTTAGCTTTAGCAGGATAGCTCGATTATTCGGCGTGGTGGTCAAACCTCAATCTTTGTCGCTGGTTCCAAGACGGTTGTCCCCGCGCACACTTTGGACACCAAAGATAGAAACTCGATCTGAGTGAGCTCGTCGCCGTCTGCCATTCTTGCTCGGGTTTTGTTGACTCGGTCTGTCGGAGGAGAAGCTAACCATCCATGCTAGCACATCTCAGCATTGGGAAAACATCCGCTTCCGGCCTGGGCGGAAAGACGTAATAGGAAAAACCAATGACGTATGGACAAAAACATTTTTGTCAAAGAACCCACCAAAAATCTGGTACAAAGTATCATAAGCGTACTCCTAAATTCCCCACATGACCACATTCACGGATAAATGAAACATTTAAAAATTAAAGTTAAAACGAGTCACCGAGGACTTGGCTTGTTGACAGCGGAAATAGTTGCTCGTTGAAGCGGATGTGGGACGGTCCGCTCTTCTGCGGCTTCTTCTTGTGCTTTTCTGTTGGTGGTGGTTTGGACCACACTGGGCTTATCGCCCTCTCCTGGCCAACACCCGCAAAGACATTTGGCACGAAATCGAATGGAATGGCGTTTTTAGCCCAAAAAAACGTATAGTAAGGCATTTTCAGCCTTAAAAACACATACAGTGGGGCGTTTTTAGCCTAAAAAACGACCATGTATGGTAAGGCGTTTTTGGCCTGAAATAAACCGACCGTGTATAGTAAGGTATCTTTGGCCTGAAAAAAGACCAAGTATAGTAGTAAGGCATTTTTGGCCAAAAAAACCACCATGTATAGTAGTAAGGCATTTTTGGCCTGAAAACAAAACAAACACCCCCCCCCCCCCCCCCAAAAAAAAAGACCATGTATAGTAAGCCGTTTTTAGCCCCCCCCCCCCCCCCCCCCCCCAAAAAAAAAAAAAAAACCGACCATGTATAGTAAGGCGTTTTTAGCCCAAAAAAACGACCTTAAAGAGGGAGGGAGGGGAAACAAAAGTGCCAAGTTAAAATCTTTTGTCCATGAGGAAAAAGTTGTTTATTTTTCATTTGAATCATTTTTCATGACGTTGCACACTTTCTTTCACACATCTAAAGTACAGCAACTTCCTTTGAATCAAAAACTAAGACGCTTGCTATTCTATCGGATGAAGAGCTCGTACAGTATTTTTCGTTAGTGAAAAAAGTCACGGATGCATTTGTGTGAATAGTTTGGGAAATGTGGAAAACATCCACAACAAACATTCGAGTCAAACACTCTGATTGAGAGCTGAGGGCGACCGATAGGCGTGCTAAATAACTGGCGCAACGTATCGTAATCGTGCTCCTAAATCATCCACGTTCACGGACAAATGACAAAAAGTCAGTTTAAAAAGTTAAAACTACTCAACGAGGACTTGGTCTGTTGACAGCGGAAATACTTCCGCTCTTGTGCTGCTGCTTCTTCTTCGTCTTGTTGTTATTTGATTGGAGCCAACCACGCATATCGCCCTCTGCTGGCCCGGAAGCCTCTTGGCAACAAAAACGCCCCTCGGCAAGCAAACTGAATGGAATTTACAGCTCTCCGGAGGTTGGGGGCGACAGGGTGAAATCGGTGTATTTCCTGAATTTGTCCGCCAGACGGCGCTAATTGTTGGCTGTAATGAGAGGAGATGGATTAAATACCAAAGAAGAAGGAATGATTTTGCGCCGTCTGGCGGACAAAAAACAAAACTACATCTAGTTTGATGGGCAATAAGTGCCGTCTGGCGGACAAACGAAGAAATTACATCTATATCTTCCGCTATTGTGCTGCTGCTTCTTCTTCGTCTTGTTGTGATTTGATTGGAGCCAACCACGCATATCGCCCTCTGCTGGCCCGGAAGCCATATATCAATGGGGAATTGGCGCCGTCTGGCGGACAAATAACAAAACTACATCTAGTTTAATGAGGAATAAGCGCCGCCTGGCGGACAAATCAAGGAAATACATCAAGTGTGCCATGTTAGTCCTCGTGTCTACCGATAAAACTCCAGAAAAAAGCTCAGCTGTCGTGGTTGAGTGGTCTAAAACTTTGGTTGAGGCCTGGCCATCTGCAGTTCGATTCCCACTGCCACCTGCATATCGGTGCATCAATTCAGCAGGTGAGCTGGGACTCAAACAGGAGTCGCTTGGACAGCAAGTTTAGTCTTAAACCGTTTGACCGAGTCGGATTTAAAAACTTCCTGTTTTCAGATTGTATTTATTGGCAAAAAAACATATTAGTACTCGTGACTACCGATCAAAATTTGCAAAAAAACATGTCTGCAATGGTTGAGTGGTCAAAAGGTTGGTTGCGGCCTGGCCATCTGCAGTTCGATTCCCACTGACACCTGCATATCTGTGCATAAATTCAGCAGATGAGCTGGGACTCGAACAGGAGTCGCCTGGACATTAAGTTTAGTCTTAAACCATTTGACCAAGTCGCATTTTAAAACCTCCTGTTTTGAGATTGAATTTATTTGCAAAAAACATGTTAGTACTCATGACTACCAATCAAAATTTGCAAAAAAACATGTGCAATGTTTGAGTGGTCAAAAACTTTGGCTGCGGTCCGGACGACTCCAGTTCGATCCCCGCTCTCGCCTGCAATTGTCTGCATAATTTCAGGTGAGCAGAAAAGGGGACTCGAACACAAGTCTTCCGAGCCGTAAGTATAGTCTTAGAGCACTCGACTAACTCGGATTTACAAACTTTGGATTTGGATGTTATATTTGTCCGCATATCCAATACCCATTAAAATAGGCAACACCCTGTGGATCACTGAAGTATGCCATTTCAGACGGAAGTTGTCAGCACAATTAGCTTAATGGTTAACGGTGATGGACTCCCAATGCGAAGGTGCTGGGTTCAATCCCAGCTCTGGGATTGAACTCATACTTTTGTTCAATCAATGACCTTCAGAATAAGACACAAGCAAAGACACCAGAGTTTCAGTTGGCGGTCTGAGAACAGACAAGTTTTTATTCTAAGTCTTTTTGTACTTCACACAAGAATATAACAATAGAACATAAGTGAGACCAACTAGTGGTGCCCATGGCTTATTGGTTAAGGTGATGGACTCCCAATGCGAAGGTGCTGGGTTCAATTCAAGCACTGGGCAACATGTCCAATTTGTACTTTTGTTCAATCAATGACCTCCAGAATAAGATATAAGCGAACAAAGCACATTTTCAATTGGGGCCCCGTGGGCCGCTGGGAAAAGTACAAGGGTGTCGACTGCGCGGCACGGGCTCGAAACCAGCAGTCGAAGCGAAAGCGACCGAGCGAAGCGAGGTCGCTGGAGCGAGTTCACGGTCCTCCCAGGGTCACTGACAAGCGAGCGAGCGAAGCGAGCGAGCCAGGTTCTGGTGTGTCATGCGAGCGAGCGAAGCGAGCTCGCTTGTGCAGGTTCGAGGCGCGAAGCGCCGAGAACCTGCCAGTAATACTATACTAAGTGTCAACGCGGCATCGCATGATAAATACATGAATTTTGAGCGAAATCAGCCGTACCCCCATGGTCCAGTGGATAGGGCAGAAACTGGCAGTGCAGAAGTGCAGGGTTCAAGAGCAGGCAGGTGCAACTGGTACAACCTAAAGAATGGCATTGTGAGAAAGGACAATAAAAACACCTCACTACATACACATGTAGTGAGGTGTAGATGCTCTTTTTCTCGGCTAAAAAAAACACCTTACTATACATGGTCTTTTTGAGGATAAAAAAAAAAAACTTACCACACCTCTGAAGCGAACTTTGATGAGTCACCTCGTGCCAACTTTCTTCTTTTGCTGGGTGGGTGTCCCTCCTACGGTGGTTCCATCAGTTTCATCCAGGCCTATGTAATTAAAATAATATGAAATAAATCAGTTGAACAACAGATCAGAGTTTCATAATATATTATAGGACTTTTCATGAGTTCCTTTTGTCTTTAAAAAATCGTTTGCAAAAAAAAAAGATGACGTTTTCACTTAAAAAAGATGACTACCTTCATTGTGGACGGACGACTTGGGCATGGGTCTTCTTTACCCCTTCAGCGAATCAATCTAACCCGGTTTTGTGCATCCTCTTCTCTCACGCCAGCTCATGGTCTGAATAAGCCCGAACAACTTGAGATGAGAGAGTCCTGCCAAAACAACAACAACAACTTCACATGTCGGTTCCTTTTACGGGAGGCTAATGACTCATTCGGATGAATTACAAGCATGCAACCACCTTATCACGCCCAAGGTAGCAGAGCCCCAATGCACAATGCAAAAAACAGCTAACTTTGAACTTGAAAATGCAAAACAACGAAATGGCACAAGTCAACATTAGCAGATGCGACGTTAGCTTTAGCGAGCAAGCTCGGAGCGACGTTAGCTTTAGCAGGATAGCTCGATTATTCGGCGTGGTGGTCAAACCTCAATCTTTGTCGCTGGTTCCAAGACGGTTGTCCCCGCGCACACTTTGGACACCAAAGATAGAAACTCGATCTGAGTGAGCTCGTCGCCGTCTGCCATTCTTGCTCGGGTTTTGTTGACTCGGTCTGTCGGAGGAGAAGCTAACCATCCATGCTAGCACATCTCAGCATTGGGAAAACATCCGCTTCCGGCCTGGGCGGAAAGACGTAATAGGAAAAACCAATGACGTATGGACAAAAACATTTTTGTCAAAGAACCCACCAAAAATCTGGTACAAAGTATCATAAGCGTACTCCTAAATTCCCCACATTACCACATTCACGGATAAATGAAACATTTAAAAATTAAAGTTAAAACGAGTCACCGAGGACTTGGCTTGTTGACAGCGGAAATAGTTGCTCGTTGAAGCGGATGTGGGGCGGTCCGCTCTTCTGCGGCTTCTTCTTGTGCTTTTCTGTTGGTGGTGGTTTGGACCACACTGGGCTTATCGCCCTCTCCTGGCCAACACCCGCAAAGACATTTGGCACGAAATCGAATGGAATGGCGTTTTTAGCCCCAAAAAACGTATAGTAAGGCATTTTCAGCCTTAAAAACACGTACAGTGGGGCGTTTTTAGCCTAAAAAACGACCATGTATGGTAAGGCGTTTTTGGCCTTAAATAAACCGACCGTGTATAGTAAGGTATCTTTGGCCTGAAAAAAGACCATGTATAGTAGTAAGGCATTTTTGGCCAAAAAAACCACCATGTACAGTAAGGCATTTTTGGCCTGAAAACAAAACAAACAACCCCCCCCCCCCCCAAAAAAAAAGACCATGTATAGTAAGCCGTTTTTAGCCCCCCCCCCCCCCCCCCCCCAAAAAAAAAAAAAAAACCGACCATGTATAGTAAGGCGTTTTTAGCCCAAAAAAACGACCTTAAAGAGGGAGGGAGGGGAAACAAAAGTGCCAAGTTAAAATCTTTTGTCCATGAGGAAAAAGTTGTTTATTTTTCATTTGAATCATTTTTCATGACGTTGCACACTTTCTTTCACACATCTAAAGTACAGCAACTTCCTTTGAATCAAAAACTAAGACGCTTGCTATTCTATCGGATGAAGAGCTCGTACAGTATTTTTCGTTAGTGAAAAAAGTCACGGATGCATTTGTGTGAATAGTTTGGGAAATGTGGAAAACATCCACAACAAACATTCGAGTCAAACACTCTGATTGAGAGCTGAGGGCGACCGATAGGCGTGCTAAATAACTGGCGCAACGTATCGTAATCGTGCTCCTAAATCATCCACGTTCACGGACAAATGACAAAAAGTCAGTTTAAAAAGTTAAAACTACTCAACGAGGACTTGGTCTGTTGACAGCGGAAATACTTCCGCTCTTGTGCTGCTGCTTCTTCTTCGTCTTGTTGTTATTTGATTGGAGCCAACCACGCATATCGCCCTCTGCTGGCCCGGAAGCCTCTTGGCAACAAAAACGCCCCTCGGCAAGCAAACTGAATGGAATTTACAGCTCTCCGGAGGTTGGGGGCGACAGGGTGAAATCGGTGTATTTCCTGAATTTGTCCGCCAGACGGCGCTAATTGTTGGCTGTAATGAGAGGAGATGGATTAAATACCAAAGAAGAAGGAATGATTTTGCGCCGTCTGGCGGACAAAAAACAAAACTACATCTAGTTTGATGGGCAATAAGTGCCGTCTGGCGGACAAACGAAGAAATTACATCTATATCTTCCGCTATTGTGCTGCTGCTTCTTCTTCGTCTTGTTGTGATTTGATTGGAGCCAACCACGCATATCGCCCTCTGCTGGCCCGGAAGCCATATATCAATGGGGAATTGGCGCCGTCTGGCGGACAAATAACAAAACTACATCTAGTTTAATGAGGAATAAGCGCCGCCTGGCGGACAAATCAAGGAAATACATCAAGTGTGCCATGTTAGTCCTCGTGTCTACCGATAAAACTCCAGAAAAAAGCTCAGCTGTCGTGGTTGAGTGGTCTAAAACTTTGGTTGAGGCCTGGCCATCTGCAGTTCGATTCCCACTGCCACCTGCATATCGGTGCATCAATTCAGCAGGTGAGCTGGGACTCAAACAGGAGTCGCTTGGACAGCAAGTTTAGTCTTAAACCGTTTGACCGAGTCGGATTTAAAAACTTCCTGTTTTCAGATTGTATTTATTGGCAAAAAAACATATTAGTACTCGTGACTACCGATCAAAATTTGCAAAAAAACATGTCTGCAATGGTTGAGTGGTCAAAAGGTTGGTTGCGGCCTGGCCATCTGCAGTTCGATTCCCACTGACACCTGCATATCTGTGCATAAATTCAGCAGATGAGCTGGGACTCGAACAGGAGTCGCCTGGACATTAAGTTTAGTCTTAAACCATTTGACCAAGTCGCATTTTAAAACCTCCTGTTTTGAGATTGAATTTATTTGCAAAAAACATGTTAGTACTCATGACTACCAATCAAAATTTGCAAAAAAACATGTGCAATGTTTGAGTGGTCAAAAACTTTGGCTGCGGTCCGGACGACTCCAGTTCGATCCCCGCTCTCGCCTGCAATTGTCTGCATAATTTCAGGTGAGCAGAAAAGGGGACTCGAACACAAGTCTTCCGAGCCGTAAGTATAGTCTTAGAGCACTCGACTAACTCGGATTTACAAACTTTGGATTTGGATGTTATATTTTCCGCATATCCAATACCCATTAAAATAGGCAACACCCTGTGGATCACTGAAGTATGCCATTTCAGACGGAAGTTGTCAGCACAATTAGCTTAATGGTTAACGGTGATGGACTCCCAATGCGAAGGTGCTGGGTTCAATCCCAGCTCTGGGATTGAACTCATACTTTTGTTCAATCAATGACCTTCAGAATAAGACACAAGCAAAGACACCAGAGTTTCAGTTGGCGGTCTGAGAACAGACAAGTTTTTATTCTAAGTCTTTTTGTACTTCACACAAGAATATAACAATAGAACATAAGTGAGACCAACTAGTGGTGCCCATGGCTTATTGGTTAAGGTGATGGACTCCCAATGCGAAGGTGCTGGGTTCAATTCAAGCACTGGGCAACATGTCCAATTTGTACTTTTGTTCAATCAATGACCTCCAGAATAAGATATAAGCGAACAAAGCACATTTTCAATTGGGGCCCCGTGGGCCGCCGGAGAGGGAAGGAGGTGCATGTCGACCGAGTAGCGATGGTTCGAATCCAGCAGTCGAAGCGAAAGCGACCGAGTTCACGGTCCTCCCAGGGTCACTGACAAGCGAGCGAGCCAGGTTCAGGTGTGTCTGAATGACTGTCTGTGTCTATTGTGTTGTGTCACATTATTTGTGATTTTGTTTCACTGCAAGATGGCATCGCGAGAGTGGCTGCCTTTCCAGCAGCTTCTGTATTTTGTTTTTCTACTTCTTCATTTTCTTCCCTCTCACCTTCATTACTTTGTTGCTGTGGAATGGAAATTATTTTTTTTTTTCTTTGTGGGAGTTGTGGTGAGTTCAAGCCCTCGGAAGATGACCATGAGGGGGGTGATATCACCATTTTGTGTCAAGGACTATCTGCAGTTTCCAAAATGGCCACTAGATGACAACGAAAGACCAACTGCATCTTTGTCCTCTGCATCATTCACAACAACATGGCTGCTTTGAATTATTCAAGCAGAGGGGCACACTGATGTACTTATTGGTGCCCTCTGTGCTCGCTGCTTGTCATGTCGCTTGGCTTTGTGTGTGTGTGTGTGTGTGTGTGTACACGCTATTGTCATGTAACGCACGCACAAGACACACACGCACTCGCTTCTGCTTGCATTCATTAAGTCTTGTCCGTAAATGAGTCTGTTTAAGGGCGTACTTGGGCCAAAGAGTGCCAATGAGAGGCTGAGCAGAATAAACCCAGAAAGCTCTAATTTGCATCACAAGCATCCGCGACGACATCATCATCATCATCATCATCATCCTGCTAAGGAAGGCCGCATATTTCCTCTTGAAGGGATCCAAACTCAATTAGTGATCCTTGAGTTCTTCTGCACATAAAAATAAAACATAATGATGGAGACTTTTGCTTGTGTCTAGCCACTATTATTGATTATCCAAACGTTTTGACATTTCACTTCATGTGGTTGTTTTGAGGAGTATATCCGCAAAGTCTCCCTGCGGAGTGGAGAACACCCCCCCTCACCCTCACTTAGGCCGCACATCAAGTGATGTGGCTCAAGACGGTGGTAGGGAAGGAAAAAAAAAAAGCGGTCAGCGGCTCACACCAGATGACTGAAAAGCTATCGGTGGACATTGTTTGGATTATGATATTGTTCAAATGAACCGCCCATCCCCCATTTTAATTTTCAGCCCACACAGACATGAGAAATTATCTCCTCAACTAAAGTCAAACCCCCTTCCTCCTGCCCATCGCACGGGTTCCTTACTTTCATCACTCAGTCCTCATTTGGGGTCTCAGCTGCCCCCGTCCCCAACCCAATCCTTCTCTCCACCCCCACCTACAGACCCTCTAGCTCCATCACGGCTCCTATAGTGATGGTAATACCATATCAAGAGGCTGCTATCTCCGAGCCATTGATCAGCGTTCAAACAAGACGCCATGAGACAATGTGCCCCTCCGCTCCATCCCTTTCCCTTCTTCTTCTTCTTCTTCTTAAAATCATGGGATTGGTTAGGGGCTCCATAAGAGAATTCATGCAAGAGAAACAGAACATTGAAAGTTGATCCTGAAATGGGACCCTGTCAGCTGGCCAACAGGTGGCCACTGACAGACCCTCTCTCATGATTGGACCCAGTCTTGAAACACACGCAGACGCACACACAAACATGCCAGAATCAGTACCCCGGCCATCAGGTGAAGGAGGTTAATGAAAAGGGGGAGGTGTAAGAGAGAGAGAGAGAGGATGGAGGAGGGGCAAGTACACGGCTGCTATGCACCTGTCCGAACGTCCCACCTATCCCCGGTTATCACATGGTCCTGGACGCCACCAGAAATGGGGTAAAAAAGAAAATTCTGCCTGCTTCTTAACATGCAGAGGAAACACTTACAGGTCCAAGTCTATATGAAAGTCCCTGGAGTGTCAGAGAGACTTGTGGAAATGTTACAAACACGCAGACGCACACATCCATTCATGTCATTTGTGATCACTCTCTCCCCGAATTCCACTTTGCATTCTCTCAAACACTATTACCGCAGTTCTGTATGTCATTCAACAGTCTCTGTATTAGTTACAGTACGCTAAATGAAGTCAAATGATATTCTAGTTTCACAGATGTGGCACATAAAAAGGGAATGAATTAAAAAATTTGCACTGTTTGAAAGACATAAAAGCATAAAAGCATAGCACTACTTCAGGACAGTAAATAAACTGGTAAATGAATAATATTCTGATAGATAAATAAATAAATACACAAATAAATAAACTGATAAATAAATAGAAGTAGCAGCTAAATAAATACATACATCAGTAGCCAAAATGGAACTGTATAGTGCCACTTAGCAGTTTTTTTGACGACGATACTAGTGCAGCGTGTTCTACCGGAAACAAATTCCTTGTATGTTCTACATACTTGGCAATAAAGATGATTCTGATTCTGATTCTAATCAATAAATTAATAAACAAACATTCTGATAAATAATTATGGACATAAATACATACATGAATAAATAAATGAACAAGCCAATAAATAAATAAACACGCCTATAAATAGATGAATAAATGAATAAATAAATAAATAAATAAAGAAAGAAAAACACGCCAATAAATAAATAAATATATAAATAAATAAATTAATAAACAAACATTCTGATAAATAATTATGGACATAAATACATACAAATATGAATAAATAAATGAACAAGCCAATAAATAAATAAACAAGCCAATAAAAAAATAAACAAACACGCCTATAAATAGATGAATAAATGAATAAACAATTAAAAAAAAAAATAATAATGAAAAACATGCCAATAAATAAAAGAATTACAAAAAAAAAAAAAAAAAAACAAGCCAATAAATGTATAAATAAATAATCCGATAAACAAATTTAAAAAACTTTTAAATAAATAAACAAGCTGATGAATACATAAAAAATAAATAAACATATACACAAACAGACAAACAAAAGTGCTATATTTTACATTTTCATCTTTAATTGAAAAATCCACAGAAACGCCATTTAAACATAAAGTAGGAATGTTTCACAGATGAGATTATGAATTAAAGTGTTTTATTTTAACAATCTGTACGTACTTTTTAACAGTACCAGAAGTCAAATTGTGATTCACAGTCAGTCTATCATTGCTGTTGCTTCCAAATGTCATGCCTTTTTTTTTTTCCAAAAAATGCATTTTTAAGAATGCGCAAGTACAATATGTTCCAATTATGATCTCTAGCTCAGAGGGATCATAACTGGGAGATAAGAAATAGAGTGAGCCGCAGAGCGGAAAGTCATTTTCACCATCATTTAGTTTCTCTATGATTACAAGAAGCGGGAGTACAATAGCGGCAATTAAACCATATGTAGCAGGCTGAGTCATCGCAGACAAATATATATATATATATATATATATATCAAATCAACCTTACACTTCTAGCCAAAAAAGATGTGTAGTTTGTATTACATCTAAAAAAAAGACGCCACACATTGCATTGTCCCATTGTCTTAAGAGTAAAACGTTGATTACACCGTTTGGTTTCGCTACGTTCCAGCAAGTCAACATTGGGTCAACAGAGATGCCAAGGCAGGGGCGGCCATTGTTATTCAACGTAAGACGAGGAGGGCTAATCATTGTACCGACGCTAGTCTGAACTTGCCCGAGCTGTCAGACGACTTTGTGTGACACAAAATTGAGAACAAACGCCGACAAAGGTCGTCGCGTTAGTTGTACCGCTGGATTACCAGTTCAAAACCGGATTGACCCTTTTAAGTATACATGGCACACTTTACAAGGGTGAAACGGAGGATAACATCGAGAAAATGCCATAACACAATCCCTTACGAAAGAAAAATATATTGCATTATATTGAAAGATACTATGTAGTACATGAAGTACTATATTTTCATACATGGGTTTTTATATAATTTCTAACACATGTCAATGTATGGATAGACAATATGTGTAAATATTGATACATATATTTTTAAAAGTGTTGCAATTGAGACCAAAATAGGGCAATGTATTTTTCAAATGTACGAGTCTGTCTTTATATTTTACAACATATTGCAAAATATATAATCACATATCTATTTTTAATGACATAATCTGATAGTCGGACAGACCATAATGAGTTTCATTCGTAAACAATGTTTTGATTTTTTTTCCTTTTATTGTACAATGTCTAACACATGAATATTACCATGAAGTCTTTCAAATTGTTTGACAAATTCAGTACATTTTTCCACATTTTTATAAATCCACTTGCAAATAAGATAAAAAAAGATTGTCGTTATTTATAAATATGAATTACTACAGATATTTGTCACTATATAAATACATATATTACACGTTCTTCTTCTTTTCCTTTCGGCTTTTCCCTTGACGGGGTCGCCACAGCAAATCAGTGTCCTCCATCTTTAGAGGTTTGATCTGCATGTTTGTTTTGGCCAAGCTTTTACGTCGGATGCCCTTCCTGACACAACCCTCTGTATTTATCCGGGCTTGGGACCGGCACAAGAAGACAAATGTCCCTTTGTGGCTACAGAACAAGCAACATATATTACCCGTTATATTTAAATATATTTGCAATATGAAATGCGGCAATCATTTGTAGATTGTGCAATATATTACAATATATTATGAACAATACATAATATATTGTATTGTACAATACATTATGTATTGACAATATATAATAAATGAATTTAAAATATAACATATGGGGAAATTACATTAAACACAATTATTACAATATATTACAGTTATATATTGGAATATATTTTTGTTTATTAAAGGGATATACTATGCTGCTTGCAAAATGGTTACAAAACAAAATATTAACTCATTCACTGCTATTCACAAATTTATTCAGGAATTGAAAATATGACATAAAGCGCCATTCCCGAATTTGTTTGGGTTTTGTTTTTTCAAGCTTGGACGCCGATAAAGCGCTGGCCATGGCCTCTGGCAACATTTTTATTTTCCACCAATGGGCAGCATTTCCCTTTTTCCATGTTAGTGCTTTGTTCCCGCTTCAGTTGTTCTTAAAGCGCTATATGAACCAATATGTATGTATTGCATTGTATTTTGAACAGTCACCCCCATTTCAATCTCAGATAACTCCAGAAGAACATAATTTAGGAATTAACTCTTTTTTTCTGATGAAAGAAGAGAGTCTCAGGTTTCTTAGGCTGAATTGAATGTTTGTGTAGTCCTAAAACTCAATAAACTGTGGGTCCAGCAATTTGAGTGAAAATGACAAAAACCCTGGCACTGGAGTGGACACATATTTGCACATATCTGACAGTCAATGAGTTAAGCACATTCCGCCATTTTTAGCTTGCCGAAACCACCCGAAATATCCACTTGCGACCCCACGACGCTGACGGATGACTACTTCATGTCAATACGATTAAAACGGATTAAGGCAAAAATAAACGGCACATTCTTTCCTCCCGGTTGCATATCAGCAGATAGCTGCAAACATTTAGCTTGTCGAGCTAATAAAGACGCATGAGGAACACACACACGCAAACAGTAGGCGCCAAGTTGATTCTCATCAGTGGGTTTTATCTTCAACTCGCCTTCCACTCTAGGTCACCTGCGTCAATAATAGTTGGATGCAACTCTTCCTTCTAAGATAAGCTCCTCACTCTTTTCTCAATCCATTAAACAGAAATGCGACAGAACAATGATCACGATCATAATGACAAATAAAAGCCAATAATTGCAGCTAGATCGCATTTCGTGGTATTTGGGTGACCGTTTGGGTTTATGTTTGCCCTCGTAGGAATCAGCTGCTAACATTCTCCTTAGTGCCGCCGTCATATTTCATTTACTGACAGGCTTTTGTGGGCATCGCCGGGGCAAGTTAGGACTTGTATACAAGCATCCCTCCCATGGTCTAAGGCATGCTCACACATACACACTTATATACACACACACACTTTCAAATACACACTGCTCTTCAATCAAACCAAAACGTTGCGAATGCCCCACGACAAAAATGACTGATTTTAAGAGAAAGCGACTCTTGAGACGAGGTCAATCATGTGCGCTAAAGAGGCTGCAGTCGGCTATGCTAACTTGTTTGATCTCTAGTCATTAACCAGGGGACATTTTGTTGTGGTGTTTTGGCACCCTTTTTTGGGGGTTAATTATCTACAAGACAGGACAAATTCAGAATCTGATTGCCGTTCGTTTCAGTTTCATCTGTCCATTTTTTACGGGTGCTTATCTTGTTCAGGGTCATTGTTGAGCTAGAGCAGGGGTGTCAAAGTCATTTTTTGCCGCGGGCCACATTGTAGTTATGGTTTCCTCTCGAGGGCCGTTATGAATTTGGGGAACCCATTAGAATGTTTAAATCCCTTCAAATATTACATATAGAGCACACAGTAAATTAATAAATAACTCGTTTTTCAAATCTGAAGTCAAGAATAATGACTTTTATTGTGGTTGACATCCAAAAATATGAAATTTTGGCTTAGATTTTAGCAATCATCATGGAATTTAACAAGTTTGATTTGTTTTCGCGGGCCGAAAAAAATGATGTGGCGGGTCGGATTTGGCCCGCGGGCCTTGACTTTGACACCTGTGAGCGAGAGTCTATCCCGGAACACTTTGGCAGACTCCATCCTGGACTGGTTATAATTGAAAGCACATATTGGTCATCATTCACACTCATTGTCAACACTATCAGTCAATGGGAATTGAACCCATGCACCAAAGTCAGGCGTGTTTTTGTGTTTAATTTTGGAGACAAATAAACACACAATTTTGTGTTTATTTAGGTCACAAAAAGGGTCATACGCAACTTTTTGGCATATTGATCAACAGTAAAAATTCACCCTGAACTTTTACTCAGTCAAATAAACCAATTAAAGCGAGCAAGTTTTATTTGGAGAACTGCATGAGTCAGTCTCAGAGTGAGTCCATGCATTGACCAGGAATGGTTTACACTCTAAATATTATTTTTAAAATATGGTTGGCCAGGATTGGATTTACCTTTATTAATCTCACAGTGGAGAAATTAACATTTCAGAGCAATAAAACTGTGAAAGAAAGAGGAAAGCCAAGGATAAAGTAGAAAAACAAAATATAGGAGCTGCTGTAAAGGCAGACACTCTCGTGGCACCATCTTGAAATCCCAAAAAATAATGTGATAACACAAAAGACACAGATAGTCATACAATCTTCAGCGCCTTCTGTTGCATGAAGCAGTTCTAGAAGAAAGAGGAGCTGATAAAGGCGTGCTTTTCACCAGTGGATTAGGGACGTCATGGTGGCAATTCTAGATGAACGAAGAGCGTATCAAAGCATCCTTTTCACCAGTGGATCATGACATGTGCACATCTGCTACAAGCTAAATGTTGAAAGCAAACACAAAGTTGTAGCATCCAATGACGAAAAGAGATTGTTTCATCTCCTGTCCCACGTAAATCCACTTCAATTCCAAGCCGCGACATTTTTAGCTTTTTCGTTTCAATTGAACAACATACTATCACGATGGTCACACATTGACGACAAAGTGAACTAAATTTCCCATAGGATTGATTGGCCAAGCAATGTCACATGATCACTTGCAGCCAGTGACGGCCAAGCGGGAGTGTCATAACTAATTCACACATTGAGTCACGTGTGTCTTATAGAGGCTCCCTCGGACCCTTGAGACTGACTCACATCGAACCCACGTTAAGAAGCACTGGTCAAGTTCTAAATATGGAGGGTGAATGCAACAAAAGCAACATCCTTAGCTGTGCATGCGTTATATAACGTGTGATCATCAAACAAAATGGCCATCCATCATTTACAATTAGTCCTACACAGTTTTCCTGTCCTCTCAGATTGAAACTACAACCTAATGAGTACTTAAAACTCCTCCTTGTTGACCCCCAGTACATAAACTCAACAGTTGTACGTCCTCGCTAAGTAGCGACACAGACACAGACACAACAAGCACGATGCCGAGCAGACAGGCCTGCCAGGTCTTTTATTAGACGGGGTGGGTTGCGGGAATGAATGGGTCCCTGGCAGTGGTCCGAGGTGGTCGCAGCTATACGTGGGTGAGTGTCTCGGCAGGCAGCTTTTGTTATGGTAAACGGAAGGTTGAATGAGAGAGGATGCGCAGGACATAGACGTAAAACAGAAGGAAACACACGGCGGGGATAGAGGGCAGAAGCCGACCACCTCAGCGCGTATGTTAACAAGCACCTGTATGAGGGACCTCAATTCACTGAATTCTAACTTCAACGATTTAAATAACACATCGTTCAAATGACAAGATGGAGGGTTATATATTGGCCTTGTGATGTAATAAACACCACGACAACAAACACCAAAACGTGTAATCGCACGGTCCATTTGTTTGTTATCTTACAAATGGGGAAATGGAGGTAATGGGGCAATCAGGGTCAGGCATAGACCATTAGAGGTAATCAGACAGGACAAAAGAAGTATTCAGATTTGTTTCAGGGAGTAGTCTACTGCTTCCCCAACCTTACGCAGGGACCTATTAAAGCAGAGGTCTGGCACCGCCACCTCTGTCCATTAGGGTTATATATATATATAGAGCCAGAGTTACCAGCAAAACTTTAGTTTGCTGACAAAGCTCTTCGGATGAGGAGCGAAACGGCCGACACCTTCAACGAAGTACAGATGACAGCTGAAGAAACCTTTTCATCGATGGACCACTCCTGTACGAATGAGACACACAGACTAACAAATATAATACAATATGAAGTTGAATATTGTCGCGGCTTGGAATTGAAGTGGATTTACGTAGGACGGGAGATGTGAGATAATCTCTTTTCGTCAATGGATGCTAAAGCTTTGTGTTTGCTTTCAACATTTAGCTTGTAGCAGATGTGCACATTTCATGATCCACTTTTCGTTCATCTAGAATTGCTTCATGCAACAAAGAGGGTGCAGAACTTGCTTACGCTTGAATGACTGTGTTTTTGTGCTGTCATATTATCATGTTACTATTTTGTTTTGTTGTTGTTTTTAACTTCAAGATGGCACCACGAGAGTGGAAGCCTTTACAACAGTTCCTGTATTTTGTTTTTCTACTTCTTCCTTTCCTCTTACTTTCATCACTTCAAGTATTTAGAAAGAAAAGATGTTGCGATCTTTGCATAAACGGAGCTTAACCAATGTAAACAAGCACACTTGTTAACTTAGACTGTGAGCACTTCTGGCAAATTAAATATGTCAGCGGACTTGGAGCAATCTAGTAGAATGCTTTAAAAAAATCAGCTGGGAAAAACTACAGCAACTCCCGTGACCCTCTTCATGATAAGCAGTGTTGAAAATAGATAGATGGTCTATTTATACAGCAACTCCAAACAACGGAGACATCAAGGGGGAAAAAAAAAACACAAGCAACCGAAGGCGCATTTGCTCTGTATACATTCACTATTAGCGAAATAGCAATTTGTGTCCGTTTATGGACACACAAAGCAATTGTCGTGTCTGTTTAGAGCGAGGGGAGGCCAAACAAAGGGTTAAAAGCTTCTGTCTGCCTGATAATCCTCCACTGTTAAAAGCCCTTCAGAAAGACGTGACGTGTGTGAGGTAATCAGTAAAAGATTCAAGTGTGCGGGGAGAGAGTGTGTACACCCACACACACATGCACACACACACACACATATCAGTCAATGGACAAAAAGGGAGGGAAAAGACGGTGCAGAGGAGGGAAAAATGAGAAGAAACACTTGTCTTTCCTCCCTCTTGCTCAACTGCCTTTTCACATCCTCGGCCCGTTTGCTTATTCCTGCTACCTCGATGCAACGGGATGGTCATTTTTGCAGGTTTTTCACCTGCACGCGTCAAAGATCAATCGATGGTCAATACGGTCCATTCTCCGACATTGTGACTCACTAAGTCAAATGATAACTGACTTACGAAATTCGTCATTCAATTTCTTTCACGTTTGTTCCGAAAATCATAACTGAGTACTTTTGAGCGTCGTAGAGTATGAATGATAGACAGCCCAATGACTGCGGGAACAAGCACACAAAGGCCAGATTTAAACGGAAATGCAAGCAAAGGAAAACGCCATGTCGACCAAAGCCACTAAAATACCGGAACATTTTTACAATCCTGTATTTTGTTGTTGTTTCCCAGTATAATGAGTCACAAGTAGACCACCCAGGGGCTGCAGTGACTGAAAAGGCATGAATTAAATAGATACACAAGCCTCGATGCGGGAGAAGAATGCGAACAAACAAGTATGAAAAAAACGGTGATGAATGGCTGCTTGCATGTTATTTATTTCTGCACATATTCATTTATTTGGGTACTTAATTGTGATATTTATTTTTTTATGTATTTATTTATTTGCCTATTTATTTATTTATGTGCTTATTTGTGTATGTATTCATTTATTCATAAATCACTATTTATTTATCTATTTATTTTTGTCGCTATTCATTTATTTATTTACTTTTATTTATGTACTTATTTTGTGCTTATTTATTTATGTATCTACCTATTTATGTACCTTTTCATTTAATCTAGATAGCTATCTATTAGCTGTATAGCGATATAGCTGGTTGGCTAGCTAGCTAGCTAGCTATTAGCTATCTATCTATTTGAGTTACTTCCGAGTTGAGTGAACGCTGGCGCGTTTGGCTGCCGCTGCTCAACCACAGGAATACATCCTTTGACTGTAAAGCGACCTTGATAGTTTTGAAAGGCGCTTATAAATGAAATGTATTATAATTATTATAATTATTATTATATTTATTTATTTATTTATTCATGTACTTAGTAATGTATCTATTTTGTGCTTATTTTGTTTATATATATTTATATATATATTTATGTATTTACAAGATGTATTTATGTATTTATTTGTTTATATATATATATATACAGTAAAGTCTCGTTATATCGATATTCAAGGGAGTCCGAAAAAATATCGATATAACCGGGACTATCGATATATCCGACCCTGTTTGCATGTAATGTACCTCTTTTTTTCCTGTTTTTATTATTTGTGTCTCAATTCGACTCGAGACTTGGTAATGCAGGTCTCATAGCAGAGTGAGTGAAACTAACTTTAAGGTGGTACGACTGCAACATAAGTAGATGACCTAACCCCTTTGTCTCAATGTTGGAGGTATTGAATTTCTTCTTTACATAAAAAAGAACAAAGCACACGAAACTTCCACGTACCTACTCTATGTACGTATTATTTGAAAAGGGGGTACGCTAATGTTCTGAACTGTTCTTCGTGTCCTCGCCAGTTTTGGGTGTGCACACGCTATAGTCAGGTAGCGCGCACACACCTGAATGCCTATTGTAGTTTGTGGGTAGTTGGCCTCTTCTCCACAGCCTCCCGGAGGAGTAGAGATGTTAACTGGCATTGTTGAGGGGCTGAGCCGAGTGACGGTGTTTAATAGCTCATGATTACTCTGGAGAGGGGAGCCCATAATTACAACCACAAATGATTTCACGCCCCTAACCCCCCACCCATGAGCTCTGATCCTAATCACAGGGAAGCACAGAAGGTGTGGAGTTGAGGAATCGAAACTGGGGGATTCTTCCTTTGTTTGCTGACAGGAAATGGTAAACATGAAAAAAATGGAATCATAAAACATTTTCTGCACTGAGAGCACCAGGGCAAGTGGAACTTCCGTCACATTCATCATTTTCCAAAATATTCAGGCTTGTACTAGGTATCTCATTTATTTCCTAGAGAGACAGTTCCATAGCCTTTTAATGAGAATGCTGTCATTTTGATTGGCATTCCGAAGCATTTGACCTTGCTAACATGTACATGTACAGATAGAACAAAAGGGGTCTGAGGATTGACCCTTGAGGAACACACACACCATTGGACTCAAAACTACATATGACCACAAAATAAATCCTCTCCTCCAAAGATGCCTTTGCATGACAGAAATACATATATTGATGACTCAAGTGCTGTGATGTTAGCCGTAACCGATTTCACATATATCATTAAAATTGTGTACAGCAGACAATGAGAATCAGTAGCAACATTAAGCAGCATGCACAATCTCCAGTCTGTTTCTCACCAAGCAAAATTAGAACCACCATTTACGCAACATAACCCCTCGCAGTAGGCGACGCAGCTTCTGCCAGTTTTCTCTAATAAAGCCGAGTGACGTCAATCTTGCGAGGGTTTATTTGTCATTGCTTCTTTTATGTCCGCTTCTTTCAACAGTTAAATGTAGATTACTGCCTTCCAAAAGCGAGACGACAAGAGTCCGAAAAACAATGCCTTTTTTTCCTGGACTTCTCCACCAGTTTAATGTCTTTTTTTAAACTTTTGTGATTCTCGGCATGATAGCCTAACAACAAACGTACAGCTGCAGATGCAAAGCAAACGCTGAACAATCAAAATGAGTTAGCATTCTGCCCGCATGGCCCTTTTTTTTTTCTTGCCCGGGCCATGCCAGCCAGCCAGCTAGGCACACAAATGAACAATGGCCAGACTACATGTCCTTAAAGGAGGTGTAGACAAACGGAGGAATGTCGGGAGAGGACGGTGCAAAAGCTTACGTCTGCCCACATCAGCAGGCCCTCAATAGAGATTGGCCAGTAACGCGTAAACTGGCACCGCGGGTAGTGAAATAGTAAAATGGTTCTTCTCTTCTTCACTTTTATTGTGACTCTTAAATCTGAAAGGGGAAAAAACCGCCGTAGCCTAAACCGATTTCTGACACCTTCGCCAAGAACCGACTCACATTTGCATTTCACTGCACCGGCGAGCAATCGGTTCATTTCAGTATCACTTCGTAAACAACAAAAGCGTAAGCGAGCCATGGTTTGAATCTTCATTAGCTGCCAATCTATTTACAGTAAAGTCTCGTTATATCGATATTCAAGGGAGTCCGAAAAAATATCGATATAACCGGGACTATCGATATATCCGACCCTGTTTGCATGTAATTTTCTCCATGCGTGCATAGAAATAGTATCGATATAACCGGGACTATCGATATATCCAATATCGATATAACGAGACTTTACTGTATTTTTAGATTTGAACTTTCCCAGCACCGAAAATGGCACATTTTCGTGATTATGTGCTCACAAAAAAACTTGTTACAGCTTCAGTTGCTGTTAAAGCGCGCTATAAATCAATATGTATGTATTGTATTTTGTACAGCCGCCCCCATTTCAAGCTCAGATAACTCCAGACCCATATAACTTGGGAATTATTTTTTTTTTCCAATAAAAGAAGAACGTCTAAGGTTTCTTATGCTGAATTGAATGTTTATGTAGTCCTAAAACTCAATAATATGTCGGTCCAGCAATTTGAGTGAAAATGACAAAAACCCTAGCACAGGAGTTGCCACATTTTTGCACATCATCTGGCAGTGAATGAGTTAAGAGGCCCGCGAAAGAAAATCAAAGATGACAACTTCTACGATATTTACTTAGATGTATACCAAACTTTGTGATTGTCATATATAATAAACCAGTGTTACCAAACATATCACAATTACTTCAACAATACGGTATTTGAATTAAACGTTATTCTTGAAAACAAACACAGTAAAAATGATCAACTAAATCGTTCATAAATGAAAAAAAACCGTACACACACGCTCAACAACAAACAATCATATGGGATTGCCGGATTGTATTTGCATAATTGCATACTTTATATTTCTTATCTACCACTTCACGCTGCTTGTTAATTACATTTTGTCTTGAGGTGTTTAGACTCATACACTCAGTTATCTTTCTCTTTCTTAAACTACTTCTATTGCATTTTGAACCTTCACCATTTCCCGGCGGAGGCATCTGATCGCATTGTTCTCCAGTGGCTAATTTGCCTGTTCTCCTTGTGAGGCTTGCTGAGGGAGCCAAAGTACTGTGTGTGTGTATGTGTGTGTACATACACACGTGACACTTCTCCCCTGCTAGCTGCTGTTACACAACATAGCTCTTGCATCTACATACAAACACCTCACTTGGCAGAAATCATGCGCACATACACATGGTTACAATTTCAGCATTGATGTGGGTCAATGTGTTTTTTTTAGGCGTTTCATTCATATATTCGCTATGCTGTGACGGTATCATAATCTGAATAGTTTGCTATGATTTTTAAAAAAAGCTATATAAATCAATATGTATTGTATTGTATTGTATTGCATGTGATACTGGCAAAGTTGATTGCGAGATAAGGTCACCGTGCGCCTCCTCCTCGCAGCTCTCCGCCTGACAGACAGACGGACAGGCATGAAGCTTAGGCGAAGCAGCGATTGGTTCCAGCAGGCAGAGTCTAATCAGCCATCAAGCATGAGGCCCTGAAGTGGCTCTCTGACAAGCGGCGACACGGCACAATCACCCCATAATGCATATGTATCCACAGGCACAAATTGCATGCAAATGGTAAGTGAAACGGCCCAAAAAAATGGGGGGGGGGGCTATGTTGGTGAATATGCATTAAAACATCAGACATAAAAACGGATTGCTGTCATTGCGTTCTAATAGGACTGCTTCGAATTGGGAGCATCGAAACAGAGTATGCGCTCGTGCAAGCACAATACAGCTTCAAGTCACATCCACACTTACACACACACAGCTGATGTCTTACCTGTCAGAGGCAGGTGTGGTCTCAGAGGACCCAATCAGTTTTAATTAACCCCCTTGTGGGGGAGGTTGGATGCTGGGTTGGGTGAGGGGGGGTGCGGGCAAGGGAGGGTAGTGTGGGTGAGAACAAGAAAACCTAGCGAGGAGACATTTCTGGTTGTCATCAGAAGGAGGCGTGGGTGAGAAATGAAAATGAACAAAAGAAGATAGGGTCTTTAAAAATAATAATAATTAAAGACTAGCAGATTCGATCTTTTGGTCGAGAGGCCGTTTGAATTTTTGCGTGCAGTTTGTATTTTTTTTTTCCTGGGGTTCATTCTTTGAAATTTGAATTTAATTTCAATGTCTTCCTCCATTTTGTCCAGACGCCCATCTAGAAAGCTGCTTATGTAGTTTCTTACCATCTGTCCCTTTTCTATCCATTTTGCCACAGGGCACACAGTCAAAAAACCATTCACACTCTCACAATTTAGAGCACCGGTGTCAAAATCAAGGCCCGAGGGCCAAATCTGGCCCTCCAAATTATTTTGTTCAACCCACGAAAGCAAATCAAGCATATCAAGTTCCATGAAGTCCAAACCAAACCAAAGTCCAAACCAAAATGTAGTATGTAAACCACATTAACAGTCTTGACTTCAAAGTCCACACAGGATCGCCTGGGAGCTGGGATCGAACCCACGACCTCTGCACCGGATGAGACATGCTAATAACCACTGGACCTCCTTTATTCAAAGTCAAAGTCAGCTTTATTGTCAAATATGTTAATATGCATGACATAAAGCACATATGAAATTACTGTCCTCTCGGACCCAGCGTGAAAGGCACTTATAATGACTTAACATACAACTTAACATAATAAACACGAAAACACCATCATGTATATTTAGAAAACATATACTAGCAAGTTGGGGTATTTTGTCCGGCTCAAGGATCGCCTTGTGTCTGGGTTGTTGAGGGGTCAGATGGTCTGGAAATGCCCCCCTTGACTCGTTACTACTATAGCATATCATAGCCATTTGGCAACTGCTGACTATCCACAAATCAGGATTTGAATGAACAGGACATTTTCCCAATTAAATTCTACTTACGCAATTCACACTGAAATCAATTTCATTGAAGCACACATATGACCCTTTTTTCTTGCTATGGTATAATAAATAAATCAACACCTTCGTCACCAATCACCAACGTGAATCAAGAGGTGTCTGGGTGTCATTTTCATGTGCGGGACACACACATTCATTATTGAAAGGTGCGTGGTTAGAATGATCAAGACTTGGCAGATAGGGTGTCGCGCCACTGTCATCCTTTGCGTAATTAGAGGTGACTTCCTGATCGGAGGAGAATGAGGTCATGTCATGCTTTGACCGCAAAGCCGTCGCGTTTGTGAGTCGCGGTGAGGTAAAGCAACTGCTCGATGAGATTAAGTCACTGTGTCATTGTGCGTTCATCGTAAAGTCTTGCTATCGAGGGGTTGGCCTATCTGAAAGGGAAGAACTAGATTAGAATTCATAAATCCATATCTGCATAAATCCTGTGTTTATGTATTTCTCGGAGTAGGGTTGAAGCCAGCCGACTAGGGTACATGGCTGTCAAATGTGTGTGTCTGTGCGCACACTGGATAGCTCCCCTGGTGAGCCAAATGCTTCAGTGCTTCGCAAAGCAAATCGCAGCTAATCAAATAAGAGCCCTCAGCAGTGTGCAGACAGTGGGAGAAGAATGGAAGAGCATCTTGTGTGTGTGTGAGTGTGTGTGAAGGAGGGGGGGTGGCAATCCAGTGACTTTAAGAGGTCTTGGATAATACGCGGGGGTGGAAGGTGGAAGGATACACACCTGCGCAAGCTAGCACGGTCACTCCCACGTAAACACACAAGTATACATTGTTTTGTTGAAAAGTTCTTTGCAAAAAAATATTAAAAATATTTCATTGGTAGGTGTTTTAGTGGCCTTGTGGTAGGTTTAGGAAGTCATACCGGTGGTTTATTGAAGATAGTCGGAGTTGCGAGCCAAATGGCAGCATATTTGTGGCCAAAGCATGAACAAGTGGCTACTAAATTTGGATTGTCTATCTCTTTCCAAAATCCAAACTTGAAGCACAGCTCCTGAATGGATCTTTTGGACAACCACACCTAAATTCTATCAGTTTGTTTCCCTGGAGAAAAATGGATTCCTAATTTGAACCAATTGGAGGTCAACCAGCATACCAGAACAGATTGTAACAGACCACTGCGGTTCCACTGTGAAATAAAACTAGGACCTGTCACTTCAGCACAAAAACTTTACAAGCTCCCAAGGCTTCAATCTTAAGAATTCACACCAGGAACCTGATGACTCCAGTTGAAAGATACCATTGAAGTATTTTTCCCTCTACTGCCTGGCATTGATACTGACGCTGGAGTATGTCAAGTGGCAGAACTCCAAAGGTGCCCTGGCTAACTTTTGACACCATTTGAACACATTACCCTGTGGTTTCATCCACTTTATGTGGGCACGAGCCTTTGTCGGGTTGTTCTACCTCAAAAGGCGGCGCGCAATTGTATCTCTGTGTGTTTGTGGGCAGCTGTGTGCCCACTCCTCCCTCCTTCCAGCGACCACAGAGACCAAAAACACTGGACAGGAATGTCTTTCATTCCACAATTGGTGGATTCCAAAACATGCCACAATGACCCATACATCCTGCAACATACAAGATGATTTATAATCTGATGATTTGGCATCCACATACGAAACGAAGGCTGCTAATGTGGAAAATTGTCATGCAGTTTAAGTCCAAGTAATGCTTGGAAATTGAAGAGAATTTCGGGCTTCATCCAGCAACGATTCTATCTAAATAATAATAAAATAATAATAATAATACATTTCATTTATAAGCACCTTTTAAAACTCTCAAGGTCACTTTACAGTCACGTGATAAGTTTTTCTGCAGGTTGCAGCGGCAGCCACACGCGCCAGCGTTCACTCAACCCGGAAGTAACTCAAATAGACAGAAAGCTAGCTAGCCAGCCAACATATATCTAATAACTAGCTAGCTAGATAGCCAGCCAGCTATATCACTATATACCTAATAGATAGCTAGCTAGATAGCTAGCCAGTATCTATTGTTCGCATGTTTGTTATCCTAGGGACAGGAAGCCATAAATCCATAACTGTGCTAACCAGTATTAGCGTGTAGCCACACTGAGCAAACAGCTGCTGCTATAGGCGATGACACTATTTTTACCTAGTTCCTCATCAATTGTGTTGTTTAGCTGGGTTAAACACACACTTAAGGTGTTTTTCCCCCATGTAACTTCATTTCAGAGGGATTTCACATTAAAATATCAGAAGTGACCAATACAAGCCGTCTAACACACAAATATCAAACGAGAACCCCTGCAATTCGCTGCAATAAGCCACATCCAGACAAACAAGACATGTTTCTGTCATTTCTTGACTAGGTCACGCCCCCTTAGACACAGACGTACAACATAGATATTCCCCAATTGATTTTTTAAATTGGTCTTTCAGTTAAAATTGGAACATTCCAGCCATTCCATTTTTTAGAGCGCTTATCATCATTAGGGGGTGAGCTGGAGTCCATCCCAGCTGACTTTGGGTGAGGGACAGCGTAAACCCGAGATTGACTTGTCAGGCAGTCACAGGGCATATTTTGACGTTGCCAAACAACCATTCACAGGTACATTCACACCTTTTTGAACGTGGGAGGATGCCCGGATAGCTGGAGAAATATAAACTCTGCAGAAAAGCCAGAGACGAGATTCAGACTCGGAATTTCAGACGTGTAGGGCGACTTGCTAATCACTTTCTCACTGTGATGCCTTATTTTGGAATGTACCAAGTCACGCAAATTGGAATGTGACAAATATTCTCAGAAAAAATGACATCTCAAAAGTCACATCAAACTTCAGTCGTCAAATTATTAACTTGCATGATATATCATTGATATCGCATTACTCCATCATGACCGCTCGGTACAATGGCTAAATTTACATCACTAATAAAAGAGAAAGATGCGTCACAACACAATTTTAAGAAGCTTACCTAGATTATGAAATGTTTTAGTTTGTGTGTATTTAACAATAGAATCGGATTTGCCTTTAATTAAAACATTTTTTTTTTTCATATAAAATTGAAAAAGCTAAAGACAAGATTTTGCCACTGTATGCTTCGGGAGAAAATAAAGAGTGTCGATTTGAATGATTATCTGTCTTTTCATATTGCAATATGAGGGAATATTGTTTCGGAGACAATAACATTCAAATATATTGCATTGATTTGACTTCATTCAAAATGCAAAAACAATATCAGCATCCTGGTTAAAGTAAAACACCGTACAGCAGCGATGATGAGTTTGACACATGTCATCTTTCCAATATATCTGCTACTATGGAATGCAAAAGGGCCGCCATATTTGGGAACTCGGATCACTTTTTTTTGCCACCAGTGGTCTTCATAGCAAAGACAACTAGAGTGACGAAGAAACATTTCTACAAGAAGCAAGATGAATCTCTTAGAACAATTACATTAAAAAGGCTTTAGAAGCAAAACAAGGCAAACACACCCAAAAAAATCTCATTTACATCATCACAAAACATGTAGCAGATGCTAACCTTTCATGAAGGTTACATAAAATTTAAACCACAGGTGTCAAAGTCAAGGCCCGCGGGCCAAATCCGGCCCACCACATCATTTTTTTCGGCCCGCGAAAGCAACTCAAACTTGTTAAATTCCATGATGATTGCTAAAATCTTAGCCAAAATTTCACATTTTTGGATGTCAACCACAATAAAAGTCATTATTCTTGACTTCAGATTAGAAAACGAGTTATTCATTAATTTGCTGTGTGCTCCATATGTAATATTTGAAGGGATTTAAACATTCTAATGGGTTCCCCAAATTCATAACGGCCCTCGAGAGGAAACCATAACTACAATGTGGCCCGCGGCAAAAAATGACTTTGACACCCCTGATTTAAACACTCAAATTTGCACATGAAAACAATCTAAATCTGAAGGGATTTTTGTTTGGGTTTATAAGTAGAAACAAAACCTCTCGTGGACTCTCCTCCACTCTCACATGTCTCGATACGCTTCCCTACTATCGAGAGCCACTCCTCACTTCAATTATCTGCTTCTTGTTGTCAGTTAACACTGACATGCAAATATTTTGTCCCGACATGCTAAAAATTTACTTGAATCAGTGCCTACCTTTCAACTCCTTTGGTATTCTTGAGGTTGCGTCATGGCGGTTGACAGACAGCTCGATCCATTACTGTCATCAACTGATATGGAGTGCGAGTCCTCATTTCATCCGACCTATAAAAGAAAAAAATAATAATAAATACATCCTATGGCGCAAATTGATTTCCCCCTCAAATACTGAAAAATCATTTCTCCAAATAATCTTATTTCAAGTAGATTCATACAGTCACACGATACTCTTTCAAAATAAGAGATTTTAGCAGTATTCTGAAACATAAAAATAACCCAAAAAATGGCTCGGTCATTGTGTGTTGCAAAAAAAAAAGGTCTAATTGCTTAGCATTTATGACAAATTAAAAGACAATAGAAAATTACAGTAAATGTGTTAAGAAGAAAAGTACATTGTTGATGTTCATAAGACACTTAACTGATTAACTGATTGTCAGGTTGTGGACCTAGCAAAATAATGTTTGAGAAATGCAGAGTATATTTGTGTGTTTGACTGCTTGTGTTGCTCAGACAAAGTACAACAACCAAAAATATATATATATATTTAAAGGACAACTGACACCATTTTTTTGTTTCCTAACTGACATCAGAAAAACGTTTTATAGCATCTAAAATACCCAAAACATGCAGGCTGTTATTTTTAGTCAAATGCAAAACACCAATAAAAATGACTTAAAGTGTCCCAAAACTACTTCAAAATGACCCCGGAAATGGCGAGTTTCAGAAGGTCCCGCCCCCTTGTTCGTGATGTCACGCCAGGACATCTTCGCCTTGCCCTAGAATCAAAACAATGGCTTCAGATTCGGGGAAGATGCTTTCTTGTTCCTCATCCAGTTATGAATATGATTCAAATAGTTCTGAAGAGGAAAGCATAAATGTTTGCAATCGATTAAAGAAGTCCTTCCGTATCAATTAAAGCCATCTGGACTCCAATGTAGCACAAGATGGCGCCGAAGCTCCGTTGGAAATGGGCTGATTTGTCCGCTGGGAATTTGTCTCAACTAGTATCAAATGGTAGTCTTGGTGCAACACACAGCGATTCACCATCGCGTTATTTATGTGTTTTCCTTCTAATTGCGCCATCAACATGTAGTTTTCAGATCAAACAAAGTACCCAAAATGCATTGTGTGTCGCTTTTTCGGTCAGGGGCGTTCCAGACCTGACGTCACGTCAGGCATCGTCATCAACTCGAAAACAAGACTTCCTGAATATTCAGTGCGAATCTTAAAACGTAAAATATAGCTATATGCAGTGGAATCTTTGTAAAATACACTCAGTAGAAGTCATTTAAAGTGATTTTACAAATTATGCACACAACTTGTCCGGAAGCGTCGGTTGTCCTTTAAAAGTAGCCAGGAGAAAAGATGCATGAACCAAAGTGCTCGCAAAAAAGGCAAGGCTCATCAACACTAAACAAAATGCCCCATTTTAAACTTTTTAGATCAAAACAAAAAGAATTACTTACAAACTTGAATTTATGAATGATGAAAGCAACTATGGAGAGTACTCAGAGGTCAAGAAAACAACATTTGAAGAACTACAATAATCCAACATATCAAAAAGAAATGAAACAGTTTGTCTTACCTCAGCAGGCTTGATTGGTCAACGCGGGACAGATGCGCTTTTGCTGGAGGGAACCACTTTTCACTCCACCTGGGGGGGTAAAAACAAAACAAAATAGATAGACAAGTCAATTGCGGGATTGATTTATAATCAAAAAAAGAAAAATTAAATTACTGCTGATTAAATTACTTATTTTTTTCAGGGAAACTCCCGAATTTCACTTCTTTTTTAAAATATTTGGTTATGAAATGGGGAGGTCACAAATGGATAAACCCGCCCGACTGTTGAATATCATTCCAGTCTTTACCTTTATCAATATATATAATAATAATAATAATATATATGTATATATATATGAGAATTTGGAAACAAGATCTGGATAACAATTTCCCACTGGTTCAAAAAGGTTAAGGTTCATTTTGTGATGAATGAAAAACACCAAGGATTTGATGAGTGTAGGCGCCATTCATGGAAATTTCATTTATCTACAATCTAACATGTATCTTCCTGTAATCGCTAGTGTTCAGAAGATTCGCCATGGCTATAAAACATGACTTTAGACATGTTCTCACCAGTACTCCTTGTATTGTCCCCCACTATAAGGGGTCTAATTAGAGTGGGACCCCCATCATGTGTCTTATCTGTTCCTCCCCTTGAATAGGTCTTTTGGCTATCCCCAATAAATAGGGAATTGAAACCGCTGTCAACATGTCACATTGAGTGGGGGGCTTCTTTAGCGGAGCTGGCTGACCTTGTTTACGGGAGACTAATCAGGCTCCGTCCAGAGGGTGCCATGATGGCGATAAACGTAGCAGATATTCCATCGTCTGCTCTTTTCTCCACTTTGGTGACCAATACACACACGGATTGGTCAACAGTAGAGGCGTCCAACTTATTTTTTTGCAGAGGGCCACATTGTAGTGAGGGTTTCCTCTCCAGGGACGTTCAAATGTTTTATCTCCTCCACATATTACATACAGAACGCGCGGACAGCAAATTAACTAATTAACTATGTCATTCCTGAATTAATTTGGGTTGTTTTTTCTTTCTTGGGTGCGGATAAAGCGCTAGCCAGATCTCTGGTAATTTTTTTCCCCTTCCACAAGGGGACATCATGTCCCTTTTTTCCATGTTAGCGCTTTGTTCCAGCTTCAGCTGTTGTTAAAGCGCAATATAAACCAATATGTATGTATTGCATTGTATTTTGGACAGCCACCCTCATTTCAAGCTCATATAACTCCAGACCCATATAATTTAGGAAAATATTTTTTTCTGATGAAAGAAGAGAATCAACATTTTCTTACGCTGGATTGAATGTTTATGTAGTCCTAAAACTCAATATTTTGTGGGTCGTGGAATTCAAGTGACAATGACAAAAACCCTGGCACTGGAGTGGATACATTTTTGCACGACTGGCAGTGAAGGAGTTAAAAGACGATAAATCAATTAGTTATTCTGAACTGTATTTTTATTTTATCTTATATTATTTAAACTGTATTTCATCCATGTTTATGTAGTCCTAAAACTCAATATTCTGTCTGTCCTGGAATTTGAGCGACAATGACAAAAACCCTGGCACTGGAGTGGACACATTTTTCCCTCCAGTGAATAATAATAATAATAATAATAATAATAATAATAAATTTCATTTATAAGCGCCTTTCAAAACTCAAGGTCACTTTACAGTCACAGAATAAGTTTTTCTGTGGGTGAGCAGCGACAGCCACACGCGCCAGCATTCACTCAACCCGGAAGTTAATAGATAGAATGCTAGCTAGCTAGCCAGCTAGTAGATAGCCAACAGATAGCTAACCACCTAGACAGCTATATAGCTAATAGCTAGCTAGCTAGTTACTTAGCTAATACACTGAATGTCACTATCAAATACCCAGATAGAAAGCTAGTTAGCCAGCTAGTAGACAGAAGAGAGAAAGCCAGCAGATAGCTAGATAGCTAGCCATGTAGCTAACAGATAGCTAGCTAGCTAATCCACTGAATGTCACAAATTAAATAAATAAATAATGCATTTTTTTCACATTTCACATCTGAAATCAAGAATAATGACTGTTATTGTGGTTTACAAACGACAATTAGACATTTTGGTTCGAACTTTAGCAAGCATCATAGCACTTGACATGCCTGATTAGCTTTCGCGGGCCGAATAAAATGATGTGGCGGGCCACATTTGGCCCCCGGGCCTTAACTTTGACATCTATGGTCTACAGGCAACATGGAGGAGGTCATAAGCCATTAAAAGCAAGCAGTGATGGCCCAGCTTGTTTCTCCTGTTTTTTTTTGGGTGGGTGGGGGAGCAAAATCCGCGTGCTGGGCAGTCCCGGTCTGTCATCCAATGGCCTTGTGAATAGAACCACGGGGCTCTGGCTCCACAGAGATAGTGTTATCTGGGCCGCCACGGGCCTCCCGTAGCCATCGTGTACACACATCCACACACACTTACAGTGGGCAGCGCACACATTAGCGGGGGGTCCAGACAATGAAACCTGCGGCGCTACACAAATCTCTTATAAAACGACACCTCACGTGATGCGGATGGTGAAAATCAGGATTTGGAAATGAACGTTTGACTTCTTTTAGCCTCTCATGTGAATCATGACGTTCTCGCATGGAATGAGCTATCAAGAGTATCGGATTCTACGATCAGCTGGTCATTGCACACGCTGAGAACTACAATCTCGATTGTAATAGTTGCATGCTGGTTTAAGGAATCTGAGTTATTTCCACCCATTGCCGGAGATCTCCACACATGACCTACCGCCACCGGGAGCTGTGAGCCAGCCAACAATTTCAATTAAAAAGAGATTTGAGGTGGAAAAGCACATTTTCATCTAACGTGGCTTGGGAAGAGCTTTTCCGACAGAAATGATCCATTACTGGGTGCGCTCTGATCGACAAAAGACGGACGGAATGAAAGCCGTTCCAACTTTCTTTCTCATCCTCGACAAAATGGAAATGGATAATTACCATCATTACTGACCATAATGTGAAGCGCTCCGTCTGTCTACTGAATAGTGAAGCACACCTCATCAAGTTTGAATCTAATTATATCTTGATAATTGAGGAGCTTGAAATGAGAAGAAAAGAGCGTCAGCGCAGAGCGCCGATGCATGTCGCGGCTTGGAATTGAAGCTGATTTATGTGAGACACTCCTATTCATTTTTTTGTGATTAAAAACATGAATTGGAAAAAAAAATAAAAATACGGCAACATTTTACACTTAATTAAGACGACCAACGACAAAATTCTTTAAAAGTAACTTATTGGCTTTTTTTTTGGTGTGTTTTGATGCGTATGTGGAACTGTCGCAGCTTGGAATTGAAGCGGATTTACATGGGACAAGAGACCGTCTCTTTTTGTCAATGGATACTACAGCTTTGTGTTAGCTTTAAACAATTAGCTTGTAGCAGACGTGCACATTCCACCATGACATCCCTGATCCACTGGTGAAAACGACGTTTCGATCCTCTGCTTCATACAACAAAGAGTGCAAAAAGTGCATTAGATTGAATGACAGTCTTTTGTGTTGTGTCACATTATTTAGTTTTTTGTTGTTGGTTTGACTTCAAGATGGCGCCGCGAGAGTAGCTGCCTTTACAGCAAATCCTGTATTTTTTTCTACTTCTTCCTTTCCTTTCACTTTCATCACTTTGCTGGTGTGAAATGTAAATTTCACCACTGCGAGACTAATAAAGGCTAATCCAATCCAATAATGTTGATCCTGTATTTTGTTTTCTACTTCTTTCTATCCTTTCCTCTTACTTTCATCACTTTGCTGCTGTGCAATGTATTTTTTCCACTGCAAGACTAATAAAGGCTAAACCAATCCAACAATGTTTTTTTTTAAATCCACAACATATAGGACTCACGCTCACTATGCACCCAGATGTCGTCTCTTTCGAGGCTAGTCTCACAAAAGTCAACTCATCTGCAAAGTTATAAGAAATAACGGTTTTTAATTTTAAATGTGACTTTCAATCAATTTACTAGGCGTCTTATTTTGCAAAAATATGTTTACCACATCCCGCCTCATCTCTTCACTTCAAAGACATTTCTGGTGAAAGGCTTCAAGCATGTAAACAGGGCAGTGGGGAATGAGGACCTATGACAAAATGCAAAGAGAAATTAGATGAGCCCACACACACAAACTAAATATCTGAATTAATATATTCCGTAAATATGGCACCATATAACATTGGATTTTGTGCACGTGCCATTTAACCGATGCGTTCCATTCACAAGTTGCGTCTTTTGGAAAGATGAACCACTGACATGAAGAAACCCTGTAATAGAAAATGGATGGCAAGGCCAATGTTGAATTATCATTCTTTAATTGACACCATACATTGAAGCATGGTTGCATGTTCAAACAGCCCTTTCAAAATAAAAATCAAAAATACAAAGGAAATAAAATAAGAATGAAGAAGAAAATAATTGATCCAGATCATACATTAATTCGCTTTTTTAGTTGGTTCTACTACTACCGTTTGTATTCCCCTACGTTTAAAATTATGATTAAGAATTCTAACCCAAATTATTTTGAAAAAAAAAAAAAACAGTATCACCCAGTGACAAGAATTATGAATTAACAGAGAAAGGCGAATGACCTGCATATTTTTTTTATCAAAAGAATTTGGCGAAATATAATTAAGAAATGCAAATATATGCAACGTGTAATTCAGAGAATATTTATATACATTTTTTTTTTTTGCCAGAAACATTATTGCAAGAGTCTTATGGACAATTAGGGCAAGATTTACTACTTTGTGCATGCAAAAATTTTATAGCACGCACAAAACAGATATGGGAGATGATCTAACTAACCAGTCACAACCAAATAGAATCTTCCAAATTGCCATAGAGTGAATTTTGCATTTTCTTGGATGAGTATATGCAAATTGATTCATCTGCGCATTATGATTATTTTTCCCTCCGCAACCCTTGGATGAATTGCGCTGGCTGATTATCTTTAAATAGCATGTCGGAAAGGTGCATGAAGCAAAACGAGGGGTGGTGACGGAAAATATTTCCACTCACATAAACATCTTTGAAATGCCAACAAAAATTAGTGTGACCTATCGGTAATTCAGCAAAGTAATTTTGCAACTTGTGGCTGATTGAAGAGTTGGGAATTTGTCAGTCACAAGAAGGAGTCATGCCAAAACACATTTTTACTCTGTGACATATCGGTAATTCATCCAAGTAATCGGGCTGTTGAAGAGTTGGGAATTTGTCAGTCACAAGAAGGAGTCATGCCAAAACTCATTTTTACTCTGTGGCCTATCGGTAATTCATCCAAGTAATTTTGCAATTTCTGGCTGATTGAAGAGTTGGGAATTTGTCAGTCACAAGAAGGAGTCATGCCAAAACTCCTTTCTACTTTGCATTTTTGTGCGTGTGGGTCATTTCGGTGGAATGTGACATTTGATGCTGACCTTTCCAAGCAGTTTTCAGTCCGGTCAAATATTTAGATGCTATGCTAATAATTTGGCTAAATACAGGCACATGTAATTTAAATGAATTTGCTTTTGTGCAATTGTGGGCGTCTTCCACGTTTAAGAGCAAAAAAAAAAAAAAATATGTAACTGATTTATGTTCCTTCCAGTAACAATTCCAATTCAAACCTTAGTACAAGACCACAATCTGGGCAAATCATGTGGAAGGCACCCACAACAGTGATCTGTGGGAGTGAACATGCAATTCAAAGCCCGTTTTTTGGGGGGAATCTTACTAAATCAGGCCCTTGGGGTTGCATTGTGATTAGTAAATCAAACATTGACTGAATACCAGGAAGTAAAAAAAAAAATTAATGCTAACATCATTAATATTAGACATCTAGAGCTGCTGTCTATCAAAAGTGCATAATGTTTGACTGACAAACACGGCAATCCATTTTACATCCGCACCCCTTTTCAGTGTAGAGCATTCCTGTTTTATGTTATATACTGCAATGAATATATTAATATGTAGAAATGCCAGAAGTGACTTGACTGCTAATTTTAGCTAAATGTTTTAACATGATCTGCATCTTTAATCATCGCACAGCATCGGCATCTCAGATGGCATTCTAGATTATTTTACACTGCATTGTTAAGTTAAAAAAAATTACGATGATGGAATGCTAATGTAGCAAAATCCTGGTGTCTTCTCATTTCCATGACAGTGCTCAGTCGAGTGCTGTTCGAGTTTTGGGTGGTTGGGTCGAGTGTTCATCAGATTTGTAAAAAAAAATGGCTGCAGTTCATTTCAGTTCGATGGAACATAACCACATATCCTTCCGTTCAAGCTTCATGAAACATTCACTGCTTCATGAACCATTTCACTGCTTCATGACACATTCACTGCTTCATGAACCATTTCGCTGCTTCATGAAACATTTCACTGCTTCATGAAAGATTTCACTACATTCAAACTTTCATCCTGGTTCGTCGGCAACATTCAAATGAAAGCTGCTTCACACACAATTGTGTGTGGCATACTGTGGGGAAGACCACAAGATTGCTGCTTGACGGTTATTAGTCTGTCCCTACTTTGTGGAGGGGTGGGGGGGGTAAAAGTCAACATGTGCGATGTTATTGTGTTTGAATACAAAGACAATAAAAGGCTGATCCTTGGACTGGAAATTAGGCTTCCATCTGATATAAATGGAACTGGGAGTCAATGATCACAGATAGGCCTCGACCCGTTCCCATGGTTGCATCTCCATAAAGAAGCCCTCATAGAGGCCAAAGCTCTGATCCAGAGTCAGTGGAAGGCCCTGCGCCTCCTCCTTGATCTCCTCCCAGGACACCACCTCCTCCGGCTGCTCCTGGAACAGCGAGGAAGCCTCTTCGAAATTATGTAGCGGATTTTGATTCTGTAGGAGTTGATCTTGTCCGTCCAGTTGCTGCAGAGGTTGCGGCGGTACGTGCAACTCCGCCATGTCGACGGCTGAGGCGACGCTCATGTCCAGGTAGGCGTAGGAGGACTGGGAGGGTTCAGGTGTTGGCTCGGTCCCATGAGGTCCCCTGCGCCGCACCAATGCCCCAACCCGGTCGACTGCTGCCTCCCTTGCATGGTAACCTCCATTTCGCAGCCTAGATAATTCAGCGCTGTGTTCAGGTCCAAATCCTCAAAGGTGCTACAGTTCCCACTGAGGACGTCATCAAAAATGGACGTCAGGTCAAAATCTCCCCGCAGGGTGTCGACTTTTGGGGCCTCCGTTGCCAAAAGAGGGGATTCTGTCTCACTTATTGCTTTGCTGTTGTTCTTCCTCTTACTAGCGATATCCTTGCCATTTTGATAAGTGCAGGTGTTATGGGTACCGTGGCTACTTGCAACCAATTTTTGTCGGTTACCACCCCCGCCGTTGTAGCTGTTTGTGGACATCCTTCTACGTTTGAAAATGCCATTGACAAACATGTCAGCATACTGAGGGTCGATCTGCCAGAAGCCCCCTTTACCAGGTTCGTCCTTTTGTCTGGGGACTTTCTTGAAACACTTGTTCAGGGACAGGTTGTGACGGATCGAGTTCTGTGAGAGAGAAGGAATATTTGAGTTACGGTGGATGAGTAGTCACAATCACTTGTGGAATATTTTTGCTCATAAAGCTAAAATAATCAGTTTTGGGATCATATTCACACTATCAAACATTCAACAATGATTGACAAACGTTAACAACGGAAGCAATGGAAATATAATCATGTCCAGTCCACTTAAAAAAGGGTTGTCAAAGTCATTTTTTGCCGCGGGCCACATTGTAGTTATGGTTTCCTCTCGAGGGCCGTTATGAATTTGGGGAACCCATTTGAATGTTTAAATCCCTTCAAATATTACATATAGAGCACACAGCAAATTAATGAATAACTCGTTTTCAAATCTGAAGTCAAGAATAATGACTTTTATTGTGGTTGACATCCAAAAATATGAAAATTTGGCTCAGATTTCAGAAATCATCATGGAATTTAACAAGTTTGATTTGCTTTTGCGGGCCGAAAAAAAAAATGATGTGGCGGGCCGGATTTGGCCCGCGGGCCTTGACTTTGACACCTGTGACTTAAAACAATGTAGCTGTATAAATCTTCAGTTCCAGAATTGGCTGCTCTGATACCATCTTCAGTGAGATATTGGTCACATGATTCTGACTTTTGACGTTCTTGATGGCCAGATGACAAGTATGATAAAACATGCCAATGTAACGTCTGTGTAAGCTCTCAGTCGTACAGGAGTGGTCCATCGATGAAAAGGTTTCTTCAGCCGTTGAAGGTGTCAAACGTTTCGCTCCTCATCCGAAAACCTTCGTCAGCGAATTAAAATGTAAAGCTACCAGCAACATTTTAGTTCGCTGACGAAGCTTTTCGGATGAGGCGTAAAACGTCCGACACCTGTAAAGAAGTACAGGTGACGGCTGAGGAAACCTTTTCATCGATGCCAATGTAACAGCTATAACCGCAGTGGCAACGTTCTCAACAAAGGAAATTAGTTTTTACAGATGTTTTTGCTTTGTTTTTTGAGTCTTTGATTTTCACTTACAGATGGAACAAATCGAGCTTGATGGAACATTTGGACAATTTATGTGTAAACAATTAAGGAGCTAGAGGCTCTTGAAAGTTGTGTTCATAGATTGAAACTAAGGGTGTCAGACTCATTTTTTGCCATGGACCACATTGTAGTTATGGTTTCTTCTCAGGGGCTGTTATGAATTTGATTTGAGGAAGCCATGAGAAATTTTAATTTTCTCCACATGTAACAGCATAACAAATTAACTCATTCACTGCCATTCATGAAATTATTCAGAAATTGAAAATATGACGTAGAGCGCCATTCCCGAATTTGTTCGGGTTTGGTTTTTTCCTTGTTTGGGTGCCGATAAAGCGCTGACCATGGCCTCTGGCAATGTTTTTTTTCCCTTCCACAAGGGGCATCATTTCCCTTTTTTCCATGTTAGCGCTTTGTTCCAGATTCCGCTGTTGTTAAAGCGCTAAATAAACAAATATGTATGTATTGAATTGTATTTTGGACAGCCGGCCTCATTACACGTTCATATAACTCAAGATCCATATAATTTAGGAATTAACTCTTTTTTTCTGGTGAAAGAAGATAGTCCAATGTTTCTTACGCTGCATTGAATGTTTATGTAGTCCTAAAAAATATTTTGTGGATCCTGGAATGCGAATGACAATGATAAAAACCCTGGCACTGGAGTGGACACATTCTTGCACATGAGTTCGTGAATAACTCGTTTTCAAATATGACATAAAACATAATAACTGTTATTGTGGTTTACATACGATAATATGAAAATTTGGTTTGGCTTTAGCAAGCATCATGGAATTTCACAAATTTCATTTGCTTTTGTGGGCCGAATAAGATTATGTGGTGGTCCAAATTTGGCCCCCGGGCCTTGACTTTGACACCTGCGATCTAGGCTATGACATAACTATTTTATTTGCGTATGGAAGCAAATTCACCTAATGAGGCATTCAAACAAGATTTGTCCTGTACGTTCAAAAGATAATCATCTGTGCATGATTGATATCTCTGAGAAGAACCACGTTAGCAAACACAATCAAGTGCTTTCTCCACCAAGTTCACCAATCGTTAAAATGTAAACAATCAAATGGTGTCATTACACAACCTGCTTCGACAAGGATAGGGTGTCTGATAGTAGCAAGAGAGTCAAATACTCTTGCCTCACACACACACACACACACACACACACGCTTATCTAACTCATCAATAATATAGAAGGTAGGCTAACTTTTCTGGGTTACCTGCCAGCTGGGCTCCGCGTGTCTGTAATAGCAGAAATTCTCTGTTATCCAGTTATAGATGGTGGATAAAGTCACTTTGGGTTGCTTACTGGCCTCCATGGCCATGCAGATAAGGGAGGCGTAAGAATACGGCGGTTTGACTTTTGGATTCGTTTTATAGTCAACTTCCGCCGGTGGGGTGGCTTGAATCGGGATCGACTGGTATACGTTGCCGAGATGAGCACAATTGGAGATGCGAGGAGCTAAAGTGGAGTCGCTTCCTGAGGTGACCGGGCTGCCGAGGTAAAGAGGCATCCCGGTGGCGGCAGTGTCCCCCGCAGGAGGACTGGAGGGGGAGTCGGTGCGCCCTCTGGGAAAGCGTTTGAGAAAAAGATGCTGATGAGAGGAGGGGAATGAGGAGGATGAGGACGAGGAGGAGGAGCAGCAGCCCTGCCCCATTGCCCCATCGGGTCGCTCCGGGTCTGTGTTCACGATGGAGAAATTCTGGAGCCAGTGGAGGCTGGTGAGGCTATCATCAAGAGGGGCAGAGTCGGATGTGATGACCTGATCATCCGGGTACACCGACAAACATTTCTCCTTAAACTTGTTTGCGTTGTCTGGGCTCGTCAGAACCGGCATCCTGGTTTTGTGGCGAATAATCAACAGATTGACATCTAAAAGTTGTGTCTTATCCTGAAAGTGACATCATACAAAAAAATGAACATGTAAATATAATCACAGGATAGAAGCACCATGCAAACAAATCTAAACGTCACAGGATTGAAACCAAACTCAAGTCTTGGGGGGGAAAAAAAAATCCAATAACTGTAATCCACAATATTACCTGTAAGATTTTTTAAGTAGATGATGCAGTGCGTGCACCTGTTGCAGCGCCTCCTGCTTTTTCAAGGACTCGAGTGGCGCATCAGGTCGGTGCGCAACAAGTGCATCAGGCAGGAGGAGGTCTCGGTTGGGTTTCTCCCGCAGCGCATGTAGAACCAGAAGACAAAAAAAAGATGGAAGGGGGAGGGGAAAGCCACTTAGATCACTTCCATGTCGACTGTGGTGAGCTTTTCACACAATACTGTTTTAACTGCTGTCGATCCAAGACGCGAGATGCAGAGGAGGAAGTACAAGATGCGCGTCGAGCCAAAGGAAAAGACTGCCCACCGTCCCTTTAAGTGAGTGGAGACAATTCTGATTGGCTGCTTGCCTTGCCCTTTCTCTCCTACCCTTTGCCTCTTTTCAAATAAGTCTATTTCCATTTCACCTCCCACCTTTAAACCAACTGAAATTTGACCTGCGTGCCTCTTGCGCGCCACACGTCCCGCGATAAGATACTTTAACAATCGTAGGAATACAAAGAAACACAGACTGATGATTACGAATTGCATTTTAAGCGTTTTAAGTTGGTCAGGTGCCCACCTGCGAATGACTGGAAGTGAATCACTTCATTCTTTACTATGGTTACACTTGTGTAGTGTTCGACCGGAGTTGGAAAAAAGAAATCTAGCTATAATATTCTATATTTAAAAAAACATACACTAAAATGAACTAATATTTTAGTAATATTTTAAAAAAAGCAGACGCTAAAATGTACGAATATTTTGGTTTTACTTTGAAAACCCGAACCGTTTGAGAAGTTTGTAAAGCGAACAGCTAAGGAAAAAACGACTTGCTCACACGGCTGCAAAGTCATAATTACGATTAATATCTGTATTCAAAACATTTAAGCACGATAAATAGTATAATATAGTACAAACAAATAAAAAACAGCTCGTAATTGTCATGTTCCAGCAAGCAAACAACCGTCGTTAACTGAGTTCTGTTCGTAACGTTGTCATCGTTTGTGTTGGGAACCGCATAAACCGAGATACTCAAAAGAAATGTTAAACAGCATTAATGAACAGCATTAATCGTTTTGTAATATTCAAAACTAAAAATAGGCTTCATACAATTTATATTCTCAACATTATATTGTGACCTGGCGCGTCCGTCTGATTTTGAAGGGAACACTGCCACACAGTGGACACGTGGTGTATCATAGCCCCAATCACCCAATACAAGTTCCCCCACCCCTTCAGTGTTTCAGTAAAACACATACAGTATGTACTCAAAATGAATTGTTTTCTATTCTTCAAACGAAATTACGAACACATGAGGG
The DNA here is from genome assembly GCF_051943395.1 of Hippocampus bargibanti. Taxonomy (NCBI): domain Eukaryota; kingdom Metazoa; phylum Chordata; class Actinopteri; order Syngnathiformes; family Syngnathidae; genus Hippocampus; species Hippocampus bargibanti. The sequence continues at coordinate 3,548,742 of NC_142748.1, read as the reverse complement.
TTTGAGGGGTCATTGGTTTGACAAAATTTTACTTTCAGGGGCATGCATGTCGACAAAATCCATGCAATGACACTCAAAGAATGTGCATAAATGTAAATATATGTCAAGCCAGCTGTCGCCTCCCGTCAAGGAAATCTGGTTTTAGCTGTTTCCGGGTTTGTTCAAGTCCTCCGGTGAACAAAGGCCTTGCTTGGTGAGACATGCAAATGTTTAAACAGCTGCTCCTATTGTTCCCCAGTTTCCCACTGTCCTCTAGTCTCCCCGTACCAGGAACTAAGCAAGCGGTAAGTGCCCATGCATACAGTAGTGGCCGCAACACATCCACGTGGAAGGATTTGCAAAAGGGTGCTCGATGGGGTCTCTTCATGGAAAATATAATTGAACTTTCATTCATTCTGTGTTTTAAAAAATGTGAATTCAGTGATTCGATGAGGGAAGGGAGGTTAGGTGTTGTATTTGAGTAAGATTAGGGGTTTTATTTTCATGGTATCCTTGTAATCACATCACGGACCGCTAGGGATGAAAACACCGTGCAGCCAGATGATGCGATAACACAGTTTAGTTTTAACACAAAGACCATAAACAATTGTTGGCATATGCATACCATGCATATTATGCATTCGTGGAATATATTTTAAAGTGTAATTCATTTTTTCAGCTCTGCAACTATTTTACTGAGTCATAATTACAGACCAATAAATCCTATTGACGTTGCAGTGCCTTTGGTGTCCATTGTAAATAAAGTAATGATCAACCCCCACGTAAATACAGGTTTGTTTATATCGTGGTTGCATTTAGTGTACCCTTTCCTGCATAAGGTTCTCATATTCATTTGACCGCCAGGGGTCCTCATTGCCCACTCGATTGTTATTGTATATACAGTATTGCTTTCTACAACCCCCCCTCCATTGATAAAGAGCATTGTCAAAAGGTTCAATCATTATGATGCTTTGTATCACGTAGTATATACGAAAATCCAATATTTTGATCAGAATATTAACCTTCTCTGAATATAATGCTTTAGTCCACACATTTTGAACATCTGCCGTTTAACAAAGGAAGTAGTATTGCGGGTATTACGTAATCCTAATGCCGCTCCGTTACCGCATCCTGTTGTTAGTGTGCTTGACGTTGTTAATGTTGTATTGCACAAGTCACGCGTCACCGATTTTCCCTTTCGTAAAAAAAAAAAAAAAACTTTGAGTGTAATTTCTTGCTAATGGTATCATATTCGTAATTTAACTGACTTGCTTTATATACCACTCAGATGTTTTGTGCCAGATCACTACAAATGTACATTTATCCCTGCTGACGTTGTATTTATCGCCAATGTACTGTAAAGCAAATGGAGTACAGAAAAACGAAACCAACACGGAACCCAAAAATGTATATTCGGGAGGGACAGGGTAACACATGAGACGCTTTCTGCACGCATGACGATCGGTTGTCCCTAAATTAACTTAGAGCGATGTAATTGCCGTTGGTGGATTAGTTTACCATATTTGGCAAGATAGCCTCACTGCGAGTGGTGGAATTGGACGAGAGCTGCCGTCATTCACAAAAGTCAACCTTCCTGGTGCTTTACAAACAAAGCGGGGCCTCATGGGAGTTGTAGTCCAAAACAAACAGTGGACGAGAACGACAACAAAGTCATTTGAAATTACAACGTGGATTTCTATGCATTTTTAAAGTTACTATTTGCAATAGTGTTTTATAGTTTTTGTTTTGTTTCATATATCATTAATAATCCAAACATTACGACAATTGACGAGTAAAAGACACGCGTGATACAAGACACCCCCAGTTACGGCCTACATTTCCCATGCGCATTGCTCATACGTGATTGGCTAAACTGTGCTGTCAATCACGTGAGGTCCCTGCCCACACCGCTCCTACAGTAAATATTTGTGTTTGGGCAGCCGGCTGTAATGGTGGACGACTGAACGGGAGGAAGACGGAATACAACTCGAGTGAAGAAACGAAGGAACACGGTCGGAAGTCTGTTTTTGACTAAGGACACGGGCTTCGTCGAAAATGGATGAACTTAAACATCAAGTCATGATTAACCAGTTCGTCCTGACGGCGGGATGTGCGGCAGATCAGGCAAAG